>NC_092214.1:20951066-21251066 GCF_043381705.1 Parasteatoda tepidariorum | reverse complement strand
TATAATTTTATAGGCTATGATGGTGAAGGAAGAAAATTTTGAAAACTTTAATCACTAAAATGTTCAGGTACATTCATTTGTATGAATGTTTAAGATTGTAAGAATGCTATCAATCTCAAATTTTTAAAAAATACTGTTAATTTATTTCTCTTTTATTGCATTTTATATAGTAGAGCTATAGTAATAAAGAAGGTTATTCTAAATGTTTTAGATTTTAGGTAATGAACTCTCATCCTTGGGAGATATTTAACACTGAAATAGAGAAGGTAACAAGAAGTGAACTTCAAAAGTTTAAACAATATTTCTAAAACTTTAATAGCATTTAGTATTTCTCTTTAGTTGTTATATTAATTTGCTAATAAAAAATTAGTCGTTGAGTTAATTGCCGTCATAGATGCCAATATTTAAAAATCAAAATTATCAAAATTTTTGCGTTAACAAATTACGTGGTAAAAAAAAGAATAGAGTATGGAATTTTCTGATTATATATAGGCTATAGCTTTAACATTAAATATAATTAACATTCGTTCCCATTACATGACATTCTTAATAAGTTTTTCTACATCTGCTTACTGTAAAAATTCCCTTCTTTAGAAAATTTCAAAACAGTAATAAATAATGAAATAGGATTCTCTTAATAATGATTAATACAATATCAGTCACAAATGATTAAATAAAATATATTTAGTAAATTGATTAATTATAATTTTTTACTTTGAAAAAGTTTTCAATGTAAAATTTCTGCTATATGGAGTTATCAAGTTATTGAATAAAAATCGGGATATGTGTTTTTTTTTTCTTTTTTGAGGGTTAAATGGAAAAATGAATATTAAAAAATTAATAAATCTTTTAAAAAAACAAGAAGATTTGGTACCTGTGAGTATTGCTTTTTATTGCAACGGCCTAAGTTTTGTTGTAAAGCAAGATTTGAATCATATTTAGGGCTTTGTTTATACTGCATTTCACCCAAGATATGTCAAAAAATAACAGAGGTAACATGAAAATATAGAAGCCTTTCAAAAATGTCCCAATACTTTTTATTCGCGTCATCTTTTTGGAACCATTGTTAAACTTCTTTCAAAAAATTTAGTACGCATATGCTATTGCTCTGTTATTTACAGAAAGAAACAGAAAGCTAAAACGTAACAAAATTATAAGAGAAAATACTTTTAGAGTTTTGTAATTTTATCTGGGAAAAAAAATTTCCTCTGATATTTTATTAATGAATTGTATTTATTATTAAACTTCTTCCTATAATTAAATAAGCTTTTGTAAAACAGGGCATTTAGAACTCAGTCGCAATGATACCAATGTGATGAATGAGAAATGTAACGGTTTTGTTTTCAATTTACATTGTAATGATTAATATAATAATTATAGAAAAATTATGTTAGAAACAATTACCCGGTGAAACTCTACAAATGCTGCTTTTATGTAAAATAATTTTCACGAAAATCAAAAATAGTTGAAAATTGTCTTTGATGAAAGTTTATCAAAGCTCTTTAAAAAAGTATTTCTTGAATTTTTTTTTCAGAATGAGTTATACATAACTATAAAAGTTTGCATGGAATAAATAAATTAATAATGGACTTTTCATGACTGATTCTGACTGTTTCTGCATATCGTAGAGAAAAAATAAGAAATAGATAAGTTAAAAGAAAGAGAATAGTTATCAAAGTCCTAAGCGTATTACTTAAAATTATCTTAATTAGATTTTTTTTAAACTTGTCAATTTTCATAAATAAATAGCTCAAAGACATGAGAATAAGGCTTCTAACCATTAAATAGCAATTAAGGAAAGACAAATTTGATATATTTTCACTAAAAGATCACCAGTTGGCTCATTTAGTGAGGGTGCAATTTTATGTACAATTAGGATTCTTAAAGTATATTGTAAACGTAGTTCAAAAGGGACTAGACAACCACTTAAAGATAAACAATTAAAACAAAACTATATAAAACAAATTTTTTGAAGATCTTTGACTAAATATATACTTCTAAACACGTGCATAAAAGAATGCAAAAAAAAATAAATAAAAAATAAATAAATATAATGCAAAGATAGAAAAAGCACATATAAAGACTTAATATTTTCAGTATGGCACTGATTGACTAAATATTTATTTTAAATGACTTGTCATTTCATAAATAATTTTTTTTTCTGATTAAATATATAAAATAGTGGCAAAAGCTAATAAAAGACAAATATTCCATTGAGAAATCAAATCTCCACCTTTTTATAAGATAATAGAACTTTTTTATCTAATAGACCACCCTTTTATAACATGATGAAAAATGGGACTTAAATTTTAAAATTATCTCTCACACCCGTAGCTAGATATTTACAGTCCCCAAACAAAGCAATTCACGGGTTCTTGGAAAAGGAATGACTTAAATTAAATTTTCATCTAATTTTTTCAAAATTGATCATAAAATGAAATAATTTTTTCCAATATTATTTTAATTTTATTCTTAAATTTTAGATTTATCATTTACATTTTATTAATCATACATCAAAATTAGTAGAAAATAGAATTTTGATTTTAAAAATCCCCGTTTATAATCATGTAAAGTGTTTAAATATATTTGATGTTCCAAGTTCTAATTTAATTATTATGATAGCTACTACGTTTATAAGACTGAGGGGTTAATGAATCTATCTATATTATTGAAAAATAAAACAAAGTTTTTGAATAGTAAATACTTAAAACAAATGATATTGAAAAAAAAAATCGCAATTTTTATAATTTAAAAGAAAAGGTATCACTGGCACGAGGCCTATTAGATTTCTATCAATATTGGGCCCAGAGCAAATGTCCCGGTTAACACCACTCTTATGAAGGATTTGTGCTAATATTGGAATAATAATAAAAACCAAACTTCTTTGAAATTGATAATTGAATTTTGTTATTCTCTTTTTTTTTACTTAATACTATTTCAGAATGGAAAATAAACTTAGAGAGTAATTAAGAAATTCTTACCTGTCTTGCGTATTGTTCTGATTATATTTGGCGGCAAGAGACCGCATGAAGTCACTGTAGTTTCTTGTCATCATTTCCATCTGTTTGATGGCCGGATTGCCTGTAGCAGGTGAAAACCTCTCAAGTCCGGGAGGGGGTGAGAATGGGGCAGTAGAGCTAACCCGAAGTCCGGCAAGTCCAAAACCAGGAACCAAAAGAGATGGGAAAGCACGAGCTGGACTTGGTGAGTGCGGTGA
Organism: Parasteatoda tepidariorum; assembly: GCF_043381705.1. Taxonomy (NCBI): domain Eukaryota; kingdom Metazoa; phylum Arthropoda; class Arachnida; order Araneae; family Theridiidae; genus Parasteatoda; species Parasteatoda tepidariorum. The sequence goes on along the minus strand of NC_092214.1, from coordinate 21,247,849 downwards.
AATGGACGGTGAGGAAGATGACTCCGGCTCGGGAGTGCCCCGGTCAGTCTTCGGTGTAGCGTTGTTGTTGTGTCCGGCGTTGGACGAGGCTGCTGCTAGAGCTGCGTCCGTCGGCATGTCGCAGTGACTCCAAGAGGGTGACTGAGGACCCCTGGGTGTGGCTGCACCACCTTCAGGTCGAGATCTGATGTCACCAACAATAATGTCTTTTTCTGATGAAATCACATAAACAATAAAATAAATTAAAACCAGTTGTTTATCTCATTTTCTTAAATAAAAATTTCTGAAAATCAAAATCTAAGGGTACCGCTCCCACAGTGAAACTTATCCACCTGTGCTACTAAGGTCAAGGTCTTAATCACGACGTGCTTTCGAACATGGAATAGTAGAAACAGATGTTTGATCGCGAATGAATGCTTCACTCAACCCACACTTACTCTTGGCCACTACTGTGAGGGTTGCATTTTGAGCGCCGCGGGTTGTCGCCAAATTCGCGCCAAATTAATGATCATCCCTTCACAGGTGATACAGAAACCTGCTATTGATTTCTTAGACGCCTAACAAAATGTGAGGAGCAGAAGTGAAAGGAAGAATCATTCTTCACCGCAAGGATGCCTTTTCTTTGAGGATTAAAAGAGAGGGGGAAAAGATTTGCGTGTATCCCTGTATTTTTTCTTTCCTGCATCAATTTGTAGACAATTTTTTTTACATCTGTGTTTTAAAGACATGCTCGCTTTTATATCGTTAGGAATTGCCTGCAAGATTTTATTGAAATGTTTTTTTTTATTTTTATTTTTTATCTTACTTTAAATTTTCAGCATGTTAGTTTCGCAAAGTTTAGGCATATTTTTTTAAATGTAATCTGCTAGTTCATATTTCGTGTAATAAAATGAAATGAAAAAATTATTTTTAATAGGTTTTTTAATAATTAAACTTTGAAAAATCTTTTTTCATCAGCATTATTTTATTACCTACGTCAAGCACTGAAAATTCCTATTTTATATTACATTAAGCCACAAAAGTTGTTTTTGGCTACAAAGTTTAAAATTAATTTATTTTAGTTTTCTTTAAATTTTTAGCACATTACATTTACCAAATTTTGGCATTCTGTTTCATATAATATTTATATACTATTTCATATTTTCTATAACTTTATTACGCTTTACTTTATTAAAGTTAATATGTCAACCGTAAAAAATATTTTAAATTCGCTTTTATAAAACGGTTGCTGAAAGATGTAAAATTTTTTTGATTATTTTTAAACTTGTGACTTACAAAATTGATATATACTTGAAATTATTATATGAAATTTTTCTATAACTGTATTTAGCATACAGTATATACACTGCAGTATATTAGTATTGGGTCTACTAAATTTTGAATTAAAAAAAACTTTTTAACTTAAAAATAAGTGCAGCATGAAGCTTTTTAACTTTAAATTAAATACAAAGCTGACATTTAAAAAATTCCACAGTGTTTTACGAAATCTACATTTAATCGTTCTAGAAAATAATTAACAGTTGCGTTAAATATTGGTAATATGAAGTATGATTACGCATGGTTTGCAAAATATGTTTCATCATCATCATAAAAAAAATGTGATATTTGTATAAAGCCTATGATATAGATATTACAACAGCATATTTGTGTAGACTCTACGAGAGTTTTCCAAATTTAGAATAGAGTCTACAGTATAGTTTTATACAATATACTAGAGTTAACTGAAATTATAAAATGAATTAAGTGGGGAGCTCCAAAAAATTCACAAAATTTGTGTTTATAAAAGCTTTTGTTTGGAAAATTACCAACACTTGTTTGAAAAATTGGTAATTTGAAAGAATCTAAAATTGAAGAATTTTTCGCCAATGAATAGTGACCCATGTTGGCTTTACATTTCCGCATAGCTTTTGACTACAGTTGGGTAGAGAAGGCTTCAGGCGTTTCTTTAATTACCGAATCACGCTCTTTTATCCTCATCTTCAGATCCTGCTACAGCATCTTTCAATCGGACTGTGGGGAGGCGTGGTCATTCTTCGATTGGGTGTAGTCTACTAAAGGGTTTTGAGACGACCTTAACCTTTAGATGCCTCCTATACTCTTCACCATTAAACTTAAAGAAAAAAATATTCCCCCATAAAAAGAAAAACAAAGTATGATAAAAAAGAAGCTAGGAAAATCCCAGTCGTCCAGTAATTGCTGCAGAGTGCTCAATTGATGAATTGTGTTCCCTTCTTTTTGTGTTTATAAAATGAATCAAAGTGCAATGAATGAAGATTTTATTCTGAAAATATCGTATAGCTATAGTGAAAATATGCGATAATATTCAATACTGACGAAATTATAACAGTAATTTATTTATTTGTTTATATTTGTTTTTAATATGATATAAAGCAAAAAAGAGAAATATTTATGGTCTAAATATATTTCATTGACTTTTCTCTGTTTTAACTCAATTTTAGTATTTGGTGGATCCCGTCGAATCACCAGAAATAAGGCTTTAATTTAATAGGGCATTGATTTAATAGATTTTTTACAGACTCTATTTTATATTCAAATGGAAAATGAGTGCAAAGGAAAACAGTCATTAACTTTAGATTGTTTTTAAAACAAAATTTTTCTTGATAAACCTTATTCATCATGTTACCGATGTAACAGTAATTTTTTTTTAAAATCTCGTTAATAGCCATGAATTTACGATATAAACATTTCTCATTTGTTTCTAAATTACAGTTATTCTTTGAACATAGAAAATATTTAAAAATTATTAATAAAATCTAGAGTAGTTCCTTGCAAATGTCACTGCAAGCTTGAAGTTAGATAGGAATAAAATTATCATAATTTCCATAATTATTTTAACTAGTAGTTTATTTATCATATAAATATATACGTATATTTGTTGGAACAGAGTTTTACGCATGATTCAACAGAATCAATGAAACTTCTAATTTATTCATTATAATTAATATGTTGGAGGGCGGGTAGGTCCTTATTCACGTCGCACTAGAGCAGCACAATGGACTATTGGTGACGGTTTGGGAAACATCCCAGAGGATGAACCTAAGACATGCCAGCACAATTTTGATCCTTTGTAGAGGGGATGGCTCCTCTACTTTGGTAGCCCGACGACCTGTACGTGAAGTCGAGTACTTTACGGTAGAACAGTTTAACGAGCACCGATACCACGCATCCTCGGTCCCTACGTAGGCTAGTCAAAGTGGTCACCTACCCGCTTACTTACAGCAGCTAGTGATGCTTGACTTCGGTGTTTTACTGGGAACCTTGTCTTTATGATCAGTTTACTGCGGGACTGATTAATATGCGCCGTTAATTCCACCTACAGTAAATCATTTATCAAGAAACTTATGTAAAATTACAAAAAAACGGAAAAAATATGCAAAATTAACGAAAAGTTTCCGTAAAGGTGCAGAAAATATTTACAGGAGACACCGTGGTTTTTCTGAAAGAAAATACATTTTTTCTTCAAAAATGTAATTGCTTCCAATTTACTCATTATAATTAGCATGAATGGGCAGTGGTTAATATAACTGTAGAAACTGCTTGGATGCTAATTTACAGCTAATCCTTTATCAGAAATCTTATGTAAATTTATGGAAAAACGGAAAAAATATGCAAAATTAACTGGAAATTTCTGTAAAAATACAGAAAATATTTAAAAGAGACTGAGTGATTTTTCAGAAATTAAGTAAGAAGAATTAATTACTTTCCGGCTCTGAAACTACCGTGAACAAACCGAGGAGCTGAACAATTACTTCGCGATTGAAGAAATCTTTTATGAAATATTGTTATTTAACAGTAATAAATTACGCTAGTGCTTTATAAAGAAATAAAGTCAAATAAAAGAATCAATATCAAATGTGATTACTTCATGCTGCATTTATTTTTCTTGTTTCTAAATATTTCAAACCCATTTGTAAGACTTAACATAAAATACTACATTAACAGGTAGTGTGATTTTTACAAAGTTTAAATGCTGATTTTATTTATATTTATAATATTTTTTATAGTTATAATAATTTTTTAAGAGTTAATTTTCATTACATTGCAATTTTAATTGATCGTTTTTATAAATTATTTATTGAATATATACTATTTTAAATAATTATATGTTCGATTTTACTTATTTATTTTTTTTGTTTTTATTAATCAATATTTTTCTTACCATTATTATTTGCTTAAAATTTTTTTTTGTTCATTTAGTAAATTCATAACTTATTCATGGAATTTTGTAGTGAGATAGTTGCAAAAATCCACAAAACAATTAAAAGAGTATTTTTAAAATAATTTATATTCAACCTACATCTGTTTGTTATTGATGTTACTTAACAATACTTTGGAATGCTTGAATTTGAGACAAATAATGCAATAAAATAAATAAATGCATGAAAAATGAGAAAAGAAGGAAAGATCACAGAATAAACTCGCTCGCAAACCCATGGGACATGAGATTTCTTACCGACGAAATTACGTGAAACAAATTCTTACAAAACGTCGTAAAGCATAATCTCGCGAGAAATTTTACAGACACAAAATATTAATAATTATTTTGAAAAATGCATTCAATAAATTAAAAGAATTCGACCTAAAGGTGATTTATTTGGTGGTAACTATAGTACCAAGAAATTAACGACCAACTATATCAGGCATATTTTGAAAGAAATGAAAATAATTTGTGTAACAATTGCCTCGATAAGTATGTAATCTATTTATTTGAAATCAAGTCACATATCATGCTCTTTATCTTAAAAATGCCGCTTTTAACTAAGATTAAGATGAAAAGCGTTTTGTACTCATAAAAGCAAACTTTTAAAGGATAATGTTCGGTTTTGTCTAAAGCCGCACAGCGGGTTGAAAATAACCAGACTATAAATTGTTCACGCAATGTCCAGTGTATCTGAACAATTAAGTTCAGCACAGAAAAAAAATGAAGATATATAGAAGCAAAGGCCACAGGTTATTAGTTTTTGTATTTTATTTTAAAATTTTAAGAGCAAAAAGAAGTCTCTAGAATTCTAAATAGTCAGATAAACGAAAAGGACTGTTCAACTAAAGCTTGCGACAGTGAGTATTTTATTTTGCTGTCGGATTAGAATGTAGGCACTAAACATACTTTTTACACGCGCTTGTAAGAAATATGCTAGTAGGAGCAAGCAATTTAAATTCTTTTACATACTTTTTCAAACGCAAGTTGAATGATAATTTAAAGAAAACTTTTAAGGCAAACATTATGTACGATAATGAATAAAATTTAACATATTTTGAATAATAGCAACATTTATTATGATTCATCTTTTGAGGTGTTTTAATTTTTATTTTCCATTGGATGAATTGCTCCTACGACAGAAATAATATCCTTTCTTCTAGGATAGTGTGTTTTCAGTTACCGCACAGTATGTTAGTCAAATTTACCTTTATTTCATATCAACATATTATTTTTTTAAAAATTACTATTATTTTATTTTATAATACTGTTTCATATTTTACTTCCTTCGCCAATTATATTCATTCGATAACGGCTTTAAAAAAGTAAGAAAATATTATATTAATAATATCAGTTTTATAAATAAGATAAATCCTTCGTGATAAAATTAAGATTGATTAAAGACAAAGTTTGATTAAAGACAAAGATTGATTAAAGACAAAGTCGCAAATAGTAAAATTTATTCAAATCTTTATGAGGTACACGTTTATCAATAAGATAAATTCATCAGTACATCATTTAATGGTGCTGAAGAAGGTGTACCTTGTGACATCGAAACTAATATAAATAAATTTTACTATTTGTGATATTAAACATTATTTTATACAAAATATCTAAAGAGAGTTTTTCTTAAAAGGTTATTATTTCGTTAATAAGAAAACAAATTATATTTTGTTAGCTTATCGTTATAAACAAATTAAATTTGTGATAAAATAATTAGAGAGTTCGTTTCATTTTTTGCCTCATCGCTAATATAAGTTCAATTATACTTCGAAATTTATACAAAATTTTCGGCGACTATATCTATTCATATTTCATATTTAATTCTATAATGCAATATTCATTTTATAATAATGATAAGCAATTTCAAACAAAATACAAGTAAATACTTAGGAAAAGTATATCAAAAATGTAAAAAAAATTGTTTTGAGTTTATTTTGAGCAAAAAAGTTTTCGTACAAAATAAGATGAGCAATGAATCACAATCACAATCACATTGTCAAAATAAAATACTCCGTTTAAAAAAGAGAAAAAAATTTTTCTTCAAAATGATGTTTTAGCATGAATTTTATTTTAAAGTACAAAATGTTTCAACTTGAATCAATGTGATTATAACGACGATACGAGTATTGAAAAATTTTGTCAAATTTGATCCTTTTACGAGCTCGGGCATATGATAAATCTACATTTTACTATAATATAAATAAATATAAATATAATTTCTTTTATTTTTATCTCAATTAAGATTGCTGTTGGAAATCAGCATGATCCCTCAAATTATTCGGAAAAAAAATGACCTGAAAAAAACAATTTTATAACTTCTTAAAATATATTTGCCAGTTTGTAATCCCCAATAATACGGGAAGTGAATTCAAATATAAACAAAACTCGCACTTATAAACGAATGATTTGCAAGATCAAAAACGACTGTAAATTAAAGAGAAAGAAATGGGTTCTGGATTCGAAAAGGCAATAAAACAAGGCAACGCAAATACATCACCTTATATCTTCTTACATAGCGCAAGCTTTTCTCACTTCCAAAGATTCAAAGCGCATTTAAAATATTCAAAACAAATTTGAAGCTGTAACGCATAAGGCATGAACTTTTCCTAGCAGTAAATAACATCGAATAAGACTATAAACTACAGTGCAAACAATGCTTATAGATCAAAGATCATCAGCCATTACAGTCTATCTGAAGGTGGTATAATCGCACTGAGAGACTCGGTTATTTGATATATTGTTGTTAAAATGCCACACTTCTTATCGCTACAGTAAATTAGAATAAAATTCGAAGTAAAAGAAACAGTCGTCACTATTATTTTAATATCAAATGGAAGAGATATAAGACTTGCCACTGTAGTTCCTTGTACGTTTGATGTTTGTTTAGAGATTTTTTATATACCATTCAAGAGGTAGGAAGTAATGTAAAGGTAAAAGGTTAGTGTGAAAAATGACTGAGAAATCTTAAATGACATATTAAGTAAGAAACTAATGAAAATGCTAGATTTATAGCTTAATATCAAAACTAAACAAAAGAGATTTGAAAAATAAATAATTCAAGAATGTTCTACGCTTGCTCGAAAGTAATATAAATGAACTTATTAAGATTATTCAGAATACGGTTTTTAAATGTTAATATTTTTTTCGCTAATTAAAATCTTGATAAATATTAATTTAAAATAGCCATTCCCTAATTATTTTGACCCTTTAACAATGCAATTTTTATTGTTTTTGTTAATATTTAAAATGGGTAATATATTTTTTTTAAATATTGTTTCAAATCAATGAAATATATATAAATCCAAATGAACAAGTATGGGATTATTTCTGCTGAGTATTAATTGTTTTTAAGTTGTAATAGTTAACCATTTGTGGATTTGTATTTTCAAAAAGTTTTATGAATTTAGCGTCAAATAGTTATCCTTGATGACTATAAGAAATAATGGTTAGCAATTAGGAAAAAAAATATTTTCCGTTTGTTAATTTATTTACAATAAGGTAATGAATTATATCACTTAATGAATGACAATAATATAATTTATTTGACAAAATGTTTTAATTTAAGGGTTTAGAGTAATGCCATTCTATTGAAGCCATTCTATTGAATTGTTCATAAGTGTTTTTGATGAAAAACACTACGACTATTGTAAATTCAATAAGATGTCAATGAGATAGATTAAATGAATTTATTTATGAATAAATATTTCTGTTATGATACATTTAAATCTTATCCCTAAATGCTCAACAATTATCACCTATTTTACGCAGAATTCAACAAATGAAACTTGATAGTACTCTTTTATCTTTAAGAATTTTTATTTTGTAGCGATTAAGGTAAAAGAATTATGATGAGGGTAACGTTGTCAACTACCCGAGCAAAATTGGGCAAAAACTAATAAGAAAACCCGGAGAATATTTAATAATTTACAGCACTAACTTCTAACAAAAACTTCGTTGATCCGCATTTTTCTTATTAATGTACTTAAATACATTTCAGAAACGTTAGTGTTTGTATTTTGCGAGTGGTTATTCCTCATTTTGAAAAAAGTTGTCATTATTTTAAGGTTCAAAATTGATGACACTGTTTTTGTTTTTTTCCGTTTGCAAATATCCAAAAATGTCAATATTTATGGCAAGAGTAGTTTAATATAATACTAATGTTATTAATATTAATAAGAATTTTAAAGATACATTTATAAACAAAAAATCTTTTTATTTCTAATGACATTGTCTGCTACGCAGTTTCTGATAGAAGTATAAGTGAAATGATTTATTCTCAAAAATATTTCTTTCATACATTTTTATATAAAAAAACGAAACGGCATTTATTAAATAAGTTGATTATCAGGAAGTGGAAAAAAATATTTTTAAAAGAATAATAAGTATAATAAATTGCATTGATCAATACATTTTATTCAGGGTTAACAGTTTAACATTAAAAATAAATCTTTATAACTTTGCTGTGCGCAAAGTAAGAAACAGTAATAACTTTATATCTAACTATTGAATTCTCATGTAGTATGATGCAATTTTCTGAGGGGATGTTAACCTTATAATATGCAAAACCTTATAATATGCATACTCAAAATATTTGTGCCGATAATATTTAAAGTTATAATATCAGACACAAAAATGCAACTTTAATGAATAAATAAGCCTTTTTTTCCATGGCTTTGGATTCTTAACCATCAAAGCCGCAATCGGAAAAATATGGTCTCAATAGTTTAGGCAGGAGATCGTTCGAAAATACGGGCGTAATAATGTTAACTTCACTTTTTACATATTTTAATGTAACTTTGGAACTATTTTAAATAATAAGTAATTTTTACAAACAATTATAGAACTCTTTTATTCAAAGACGTAAAAAATAAATTTTTATAATTTTTATTAGTTTCTTAACTTTAAAAATCATCAAAAAACTTTTAATTAAAAGTAATACGTATCTTTATCTCATTTTTATTTATGTAATTTAAAAACTGAAAAATACGAAATTAAAATTGAATCAGTTAAATTAACTATTCGATTCATGTTTTCTAGATAACTACTTCTCCCTTCGTCTGATTTCGTAAATTAAGACATCCTCTGCGAAATCAATTAGCAAATCTAAGTTGCGCCACTCGAACCAATCATTTGTATCATATTACGTGACAATTCAATCAGTACATTAAAAGTTATTAAGATATTTTGTTTTGTTCACTTTTTCGAGAGTGGGGATAAAAATCAATTATTGATTAGATAAATGACAACGTGTAATAGAAATATTATGCTATATAAATACATACTAAATGGTAGAAAAGAGATGCTTTATCTGAAAATGCAATTAAGTATAATTGCACATTGTGCATTTTAATAATATATTACATAGAAATCGTATTATTTCTCACAAAGTGCACCTTTTCTTAGAAAAGGCACCTCATATTTTTGACAAATGTTATTTACAATATTTTTATCATTTTCCATTTGCACTAAGAATAATGTATGGTCAAAACTACCAGAATATGGTAAAATTTACCGTGTTTCTGACTATACAGTATACAGTCACACTCAGAAAAGCACATTCATTTTTATTGAACCACTTTGTAAATGGCTTTTGGTAAAATTAACAATAAGATATACTTTTATTACCCAGCTGTTTGGTAGTAAATATGGAAAAATTTGGAAATTTTCATGATACACTATGGAATATGGCATGAAAATATTTATTCGGTTAAATTTACTTTTCAATTTTGCATTTTTACTAAATGTGTGGTAATAAAACTATAAAATAAAAAACCAGAATTTCCTGTAAGCCGTTACCATACGAACTGAAAAACTTCCAAATAAATGGTATAAATACTTATATTTTGGTTTTACCAGAATAATGTTTCTTCTTTAACGGAAATATTATTACCATACCAGTACAGTAATTTTACCATACTATTTTTTTCTCCGTGTTGGATTCAAATAATTTTGCATAAGTTTCTTTTTTGTAAAATTTAAATAGTAATTTTAAATATTTATTCAAAATATTATTTAGGACGATACACTTTCATGCAAAAACTCATACGTTATTATCCTAGTTGCCTATTTCATTATAGCTAATTCCACAATTCATTATTAGTATTTTTATAGTTTAGTAAAGTTTAAGATGCGTTAAAGCATAGCATTTGAGGATGTCTGCTTCATTTCACAGAGCACATTAAAATAGTATCAATTTCATAGATAGATACTTGAAGTTATTTATAACCATATTTCGAGAAAAAAAATAATTAAATTAGTCAGGAAGTAGAAGGCAATGCATTTTTGTCTACTGAAGAAATGTGGATGGAGCTGTATAAATTTTAAAAAGCATAAATAATCAGCAAAAATTTTAACCATAATAATGAGAACCGATTTTCACAAATCTCATTGTATTGCAATGAAAAAAAATCTACTTTATTAAAACAGTCACCAATTCAAGATAAGCTTTAAGCAAAATCAATCCGTGACTCGTTAATTAGAAATAATCAAAAAACATCCGAAATGCAAAACAATGAGGCGCATTATTTTGAAGCAATTTTTATTATGCTCTCTGATAAAGAGAAATAAATTATAAAAGAAGAGGGTATTCTTTTAATCAAAATAAGAACAAGCCCTGTCTCCATTACCATAACACCCCTAAGGGCGAGAGTTATATTCGACGATAATTAATGCCTCTACTTTAATCATTAATATCTTAGTTTCACGGCTTAACAATTTCTTTGTCAGTATGCTGTTTCCAAAGATAGCTGCAGAAATTAGAAATAAAAAGATCAAAAAATAATCGATCCCTTTGAAAGTTCGAAGGATGATTTTGAACATCTTTTTTTTTGGCCTTTTTATTTTCCCACTGAGATTAAAATTAATGCCTCGTCATGCTTAAGTTATCCTCGTCTGTATTGCAAAGTATAACATTCATTTTTTAGTTAATCGTCGAAGGAATTGGAGCGGATGCAATGAATTCTAAGAAAAAAGAGTTTTTATAAGAGGGGAGATAATTTTCTCCAGACTTAGATACTTATTTTGAAGCTTTTTTTGAAACTTGCAAGACAAGATCGTTCTCTACTTAGTTTGAGTTGCAAGAAAGTTCGCATTTATCATAAATTGTAACGCTGACAAGGAATCGGGGATGGAAAAAAAAATCCAACATAATAATTAAATACTCTATCTCACCACAAATACATTTTTTACGTAGAAATTTTGGAAATGTGAATGAATTATTTGATGGAATTTGCGTTTAAGAAAATCTGCTGAAAAAATTGTTGATGCCCCTTAAATTTTTATATTTATTAAATCTACTAAACAATTTTAAAATTATTCATAAATTGCTTTAATGTATATTTATGTATTAAATATATAACTAAAACTCCAAATATAATATTTATATTTTATGAAATATGTTTAAGCACAGTTAAATTGAGAACTAAATGTATTTAAAGGAAATATATTAATGAAATATGAAAAAAAGTATGATCAAAATCACTGGAATATGGTTAAATTTCCTATATTTCAGGATCTAAGGCAGCAATAAAAAGCCCGGTAATTTGAACCGAAGTGCTTTGGAAATGATTTTGCTAAAATTAACAATAAAATATGGTTTTATAATTTGTGATAAAATGTTTATATCGTGACAAAATTGTGTAATTTTATCATGATATCTTAAAACATGACATAAAACCATTTTTTCGGTAAAATTTGTTTTTCAAATTCATATCTTTTACTAAATGTATGGTGCAACTTTGAAAACCAGAATTTCTGATAAACCGTTATCTTAAAAGGAAAAAATTACAAAATGAATGGTTTCAATACCTTAAATTTTGACTTTCACTACCAAAATTACGTTTCTTTTTTTTTTTTTTACCAGAAGCATCACTACCATACAGTATGGTAATTTTTGCCAGAATTTTTTCTCTCTTTGAGCTGTAGAATTATTAAACATTGATAACGTTCGCATTTGCAAAATTTGATCTACTTAAATTGTTAAAATTAATGGAATAGCTACTTTTAAGTTTTTGGTGAGATAGATGAAACAAGGTTTAAATGAAAATTGTGGATAATTATACATAGAAAAATATAGTTGTGATTCAGTTTATTTTGTATTATATTTTGTCAAAAATTTATAAGTATTTAGTTAATATTATTGTTAACATTCAAAACGAATTAAACAATCGAAAACAAATCGAAGCATATTGCTTTATTTATTGATTTTATTTTTTTTTTGTAAATAATTATGTAGTAATAAATAATAATGTAAATAATTATGCAGTACTATTACTAGAGTCGAAGGCCTTGCGATTAAATATCATACAGGATGAAGCTGTTTAATACTATTGGTTTATTATTAGTGAAGATGAAGTGATTTATATATATTATTATAATGAAAAACAAGCTGTTTTGATCTGAAAAATATATGAAAGGTGCTTGCCTGGTTGCGAACTTTACTGATTGTTAGATTAAGTTAAGAAAAATAAGTACCAAACTGATATATTGATTTTAAATGTAGATTATATTGGATGTGCTACTTGGTTTACTGTTACCAAACATTTGGCTATTAAGTAAATCTTTGTTAAATTGCATAAAATTGATCAAATCTTTGATTCTCTTTTTTGTTAGTCAGAATTGATATTTTCCAAACAAAGTTTTTATCTTAGGAAGGAATTCTCAAGGAATATTACTACAATATGAGCAAGAAAAACAAAACAACTTTTTTTAATCTTTCAGTAAATTCTTAGGAAAATGATTTTGTTTAATGATTGAAGGAATTGATATTTTCCAAATAATTCTTTTATCTTAGAATGGAATTCTCAGATAATATTACTTTAGTAATATTAATCGTAATTTAGTAATATTTTAATATGAGCAATAAAAACAAAACATTTTTTTTAATCTTTCAGTAAATTCATGACAAAGTAATTTCCTATGTAAATTACAGAATGTATTCCGAATTTTAAAATTTTTACCATTTTAATGTACAAAAATCAATCTAGAGACCAAACCACTAATCAGAATTAATTAAACCAGACTTCATACTAATCTTGAAGACATTAATAATACAAAACGAACAAAAAATATAAAAATAAACAAAGAGACCAATAACTGAAAATTTAGCTCTAAATGAACAATAGACTTTCTTCGGACAAAAATGTAAAGATATTAATTTAAAATAAATAAATAAAAATTACACTCTATGCATCAGATAGGTAGGTTAATATTAAAAATTATAATAAAAAAATAAGAGCTGTATATCATAAAGAAGTATATTTCGTTTATCTTGTGTTATAATGATATCTGATAATGACCTTTAAAAAATCTATAAATTCAGATCAAATAAACTGGTTTTTTTAGAATTTATTTATGCCTCTAAAAGTATTTCAGTCAGTATCAATTCCAAATAGGGAGGTGGCGGAACTAAATGAAAGCCAAATGAACTATTAATATTTACAGGGTGTGACTATTTCGTAATAGATCTTTTAAATAATGTATAAATAGGCTTCAAGTGATTTGCATGTTAATTTGATTTTAGTGGTAGCCGCTTTTTATGGCCTATCTTTGATCAAAACAGAGATTCAAATTTCAGCAGGGTATTTCTTTTTATATTCCAAATTCAGGAATTTCTTTTTATATTCTAAAAATTATTTATTTATGAAATGTCAGGTTATATGACCTAGTCAAGATATTTTCAGGAATTTTAAAGGAAGAAGAAATGACCTATCCTAGTCAGGAATTAGACACTTGTTAAATTTTTTTTGAAATCCATGGCAAATTTGAAATATATTTTTGGATCGGAAGCATTTTAGTTCATTTTTAAAAACAAAACAATAGAAACTGTACATAAAATGCAATGATGCTGAGTTGACAATTGGGACCAGTTATCTATCCTTCGTTTTCAGAAATAATTAGTGATTGTTATCCAATAGAAGTAGGGTTATATATTGATATTAATATGGTGTAGAAATACAGTTTATGAAACTTGGTAAAGTAAGGGGTTAAAAATTTGATATAGAGTTTTTGAATGTTACTCCAAACTTTCACAACTTAGAAAGGCAAACAAGTAAAAAAGTGCAAGTTTTGGAAATAATTTTAGAATAATGTGCTTAACCAATCAAGTGATTGAAGTTAAAAAATGATAGTTAGAAAAGGGACTAACCTTAAAGACTCTATTGTGGGCAAAAGTTACTGGGGCATTTATCACCAATGTGGGCATTCTTACAGTATTCAAATGAAGTAAAATCGTAAATTTGACTTAAGACATTGAAAACACACGGAGAAATTTAATATTTTAAATGATCTTTCATTTATTAACAATGCTAGATGTTATTTGCGAAAAAAACGATGATTTTTAATTTGTTGCTCCTTGCTTATGACATAAACATGACATATATGACAAATACATGTAACATTTATGACACATTACAGCAACAGTTTCTTTCTGGATAACAGGAAACTCACTTCGCCGTCTTTGTATCCGATGCATTTCACTCGCTATCACTACTTCACTGCATTTTCATCCCAGATGCATAATTTTTTATAGGCTTAAAAATAAAGAGTCTCGTCAAGAACAGAAAATAAGGACCAAGAAAACAGTGGAATCAACTTATCAAGTCCCACGAAAACCTTATTGCTACATTAAATTCTTCATTGCGTTGCTGTCACATTTTCTTGAGAGAGAGATTGAGTAGGGAAACTACTATGCATGTCAAAACAGTGGGATTTTAATATTTAGACTTTTAGATCGGTTCTCTTTCAATCTATTTATTTCTGTTTGTAGTTAGGTTACAGAAGTTAGTAGTACACAAGTTAGACGTTAGTAAATAACTTTTGTTTCAGCTTATATTAACGTTGAAAGATGATAAAAAAAAATTATAAATCACGTGTACGCCTCCGATATTTGCAGCAGTGAAGTGATTTCAATGGCTCGAACATCGCAAGGCACTAGTAAAATATAACAAAGCGATTTGCAATTACATCTTTACTTTTATACAGAAAACTAACGAACTGTTATACATGAAACTCCCTGGAATTAAAACAATACTGGTGGATTTCAAACTAAATAATAAACCTTTTAGAACATTTAGTTCAATTCAATTGTTTTCTTTATAAGCTATTTGCTGTTATATTTTTATTATAATTGTTAGTTTAATCTCATTCAAAATTCACACATCTGAAATCTATAATAACTATTTTGCCTAAATCCAGAGGATCATTGACCACAAGATTGAAAATTACGGTTTGTTGCTAAAGGTTTGTTGACTTAGCAATCTGCAACAAGTCATCCAAAAATCTATTGATCCCTAAAAAGGTCATTTATCGTAAAAGGAAATGTCGAACTGGAAATTGGTCACCTCAAATTAAGCCTAAATGATTTCCTATGCTAGATTTCTTCAAAGGAAAAATAAAACATTTCTCCAATTTTCTACCTTAATCATGGAAGGTAAATACCAGGTACGATTGCCCCATTAAGAACTCTTCTTCTTATATTTTAGGAAATTTTCCGTAAATTTCCATCCTGTCAGCTAAGTAGCGTCTGATGAATTCAAAGATACAGTACATCGCTCCTTCCTTTTGCCATCCACCCATCCGAGGTACAAACTGATCTTCCATCCATGCGTTTCCAGGTCTGTGTTGCGAAGGTCGAACAAATAGCTGTTGATATTTCAGATTGTGATTTTTTTCCCCTTTGGTTTCGCTTCAAATCAATCACTGGAATTTTGATTTTTGTATAGATAGTCAATTTTCTTAGTGTGAATAGAAAAAACACGTTGAAACGAGAGCGAAAAATAAAAAAGTAAAAATTTGACTCTCTCACGTAGGCAGCCAAGTGTGTTGCAGGGTATTGCTTGGTGACATTATTATCATCTTCTGTTCAAAAATAAAATAATTCGTGGGAAAAGTGGTCGTGTTTCCGCTACTACTGCGACTCAAGCAAAAGTATGGGAAAGCGGAAAACGCAAATAATCATCAGTACGGTACGATGCACGCAAAGATTTATTTACTCTTTCCTTCAAATAATATTTTTGACAGCCTTCAAAATTTAAATGACATAAATTATTCTTTAAAGTTATAAAGATTTTTCTTACATTTTTGTTCCTCTGAGACAAGGATGTTACAATTTTTTTTATTTACTTAAGTGTCTAAATTCACGTTATTTTAAATTAAAATTTCAAAATAAACTAACTTAAGTACCTCGGCTGAAAATTAACAACGTCTAGAACTATTGTTCCTGAACGAATTGAAATGACACGGATTATTCTATAAATGTATTCTTAGGAAAAATAATTATTTTAAAACTATTCCTTGCTGATGACACGTTTGAGTAACACTTAGAGACAATATAAAAAGTACTTTTCTGAAGAAAAAAAAGTGATAGGTAATTAGCGCTTAAACTAATTTGATAAAATGTTTAATGTTCAAAATTGAAATTGTGTTTAATGTTTAAAATTGCGTTAAATTTAATGTTTGAAATTGTGAAAAAGCCACATTTTCATATTTTGTATAGGCGTGGTGATAATAAAACTATTTTAAAATAGAAAATGAAGAAATAAACTATTTTAACAAGCGGAAAATATAGTGCAGAGTAAATATTTTTACTAATTAGAAAATATTGTTTCGATAAATAGCTTAAAAATAGGAAAAGGAATTATTTTTAAAACTATTTCCTGCTGATGATGCGATTGCGTAACACTTCATGATAATATAAAAAGCTTTTTGGACAAAAAAAAAGTTATAAGTAACTAGCGCTTAAGCTAATTTGATAATTTCTAATGTGTCCGCTGTTTTAATTAAAAAAGATATTGTAATTGAATAATATCATATCAAAATAAAATTACTTACATTGTATAGTATTACGTTACATTATTTCATGTTATATCGTTATTAAGAACTCATAGTTAAGACGACTGCCGTTTATTCGCCGAAATGAATTAAAAAATGAAATAATTAAATCACAAATTTTTATTTTTTTGAAAAATATGTCATAACACAGTGTGAATGTTTCGGCATTTAATGGGTTAAATGACATTTTGATATCCACTCAGATGCTACGATTTGTTTGATTTATCCATGGGTTTACATTCGCGTCATTTAGAACTAAAATTTCATAATTTACTTACATAGGTTTCTCAAATAGAAATTAACAACTGGAACTAACAGTTGAATTAAAAAATATTTCACTCAAAAAATTGGAAATTAAACTTAATTCAAACTTAATTTTGACAAACGGAAAATATAGTTTTGAATAAACGTTTTTATTAATTGGAAAATATTGTTTTGACAAATAATTTAAAAATAAGGCAATATTTGTAACTCTAACAACAGAATTTTCAAAATCAATTCATTTATGTATCTTCATGAAATAGGTGCTTTTAATTGTTTATTTTAAATTTTTTAATTTTGTATATTATTTATTCGTAACTTATATGAATTTCTCCTGAAAATATTGGTAAAGGTTTTTAAATAGAAATATTTTTATCATGCTAATTTAAACAGAAAGGAAAAAGATCCAGTTTTATACACGTTTATACGTTGTATTTTACTAGATTATAAGCTAAAAACGCTAGGTAAATTGAAGTTGCACTTAGACAAGTCATAGTTTATCTGTCACTTTCAAATAAACAAACAAATAACATTATTTAAGAGTTCACCATGAAGTGTTATGATGTGTTTCATAATCACACATTTATTCCTCTACATGCATTTCGCTCAAAAATGAGTTTTATGACATTTCAATTTCGAACACGTGGGAGGGAGTTTCTCGGCTATATTTGTTTCGAAGCTATTTTTACACATTTTTGCTCAATTTTGAAGCACAACATGCTTCTGTACCTTGTACCTTGCAATACGTTTAAAAACCTCAACAGTTCAAGTAAAAGCAAATGGAAAATTTGAAGCCGAAAAATGTTAAAATAAATGAATGAATGAGTAGAAATCCAATTAATTTACTTATTTTTTCACTGTATATTAAAGCAGATGAAATGCGCAAATGACTGAATTAAATAAGACGACACTTTCGGAAATGTTTTGTTTGTATAACTTGGCGTATGTTTTTAAAGAAGCTACTAATACTTGCAATAAATCAACTAAATTAAATGTTGCTTTATCAGTGGTCTCCAATTTTTTTTAGATTGGCAGCTTGGTATCTTTCTGTATATCGGCTCTCTAAATATGCACTATGCAAACTTCTTTTATTACGAACACTTCGTAACAGGAATTAAAAAAAATATTATGTCTGCATTGCTTTATGGTGCCCTTGTCAGTAGTTTGGATCTCAAAAGAGTACTCATAAAAAAGTATTTTGGGTCTCAATGCTTTTTTTTCAATATTAGGAGAGAATTTAGAAGTTAGCTCGATAATAATGAATTAATAATTCATTTTTGTAATATTCTCTTTTCCCAAGTGTACCAATAAATTAACCATGATGTTGAAGAAAAGGACTGAAGTAAAGCGTAATATTTATTGAAATTACTGGTTTTCACAAGTTTAAGCATTACTTCTTCGATTTATGTGCCACAAGTTATTTTGATATTCTGCATTACAACATCTTTTTAGTACTGGATTCTTTTAAAAAATTTTCCTAATTTTATACACAGTAAGAATAAATATTTCCGATTTATGATTTTTATTTTTGCTTTTATGCTTAAGTTCCTTTACACAAGAGATAAGTGATAAATATTATTAAAAATCATATATTTGGAGCAACTATTAAAAAGTGTATAATATATGAATATGCTCTTCAAATGTATGTAAGTTGTTTCTTTTATAGGTTATAAATGACAATACATTAACAATATTTAGGTGTATTAATTTTTAGTTATCATAAAAAAAAAGAGTATTACGATTTCAAACGATGCAAAATAAATAAATAAATAAAAAATACATGAAAAGTAATCACCCAAACATCCTTTGAATTTTTATTGTAACATCAGAAGGCAAAACTGTGTTCCACATGAACTGTGCAATTGTATAATTACGATTATAAACGATTCTTTCAATTATGATAACTGGTATGTGTTTAACCGTGGCCTTCTCCAAGACAAAATTCGTAATGGGACCATCAAAATACTTTAATGGTTTATGTTGCTCAACACTATTTGATGGTAACCGTTATCCAACAGTTCCCGTCATGTTGTAATGGAATTTGATGGGCCAACAAACTTCTATCAATTCATGTTGGAAGATGATATTTTACTATATGATGGTGAACCAGCATACTATGTTAGAAATTGAAAAAAATTTGCTTTAGTACTATGAAGGTCAAAAATCACATTATTTTTCGATATTGGTAAACCAACATCCATCATTTGATGATAGGACGCATTAATTTACCATTACTAGACTAGTAACCTATCAAGTACTGTTTGCTATCAATAATGAAGCTCCATCCTTTATTTAATGATAGAATAAGTTATAATAAACCCATATATGATAAACCATTTCCCACTGAATAATCATGTATTCTCATGCTGACAATATTTTGTGCCTAATATTTTTTAACATGAAGTAATGTTTACATACCAACCATTTTTTATAAATATCAATTTGCTTGGTTATAAACACCACTTGTTAGTTAAATAAATTCAAAATTCATTTAACGAAAACTACCAGAAAAGTCTATTATTTTTTCTATGTAGAGGAAAAGAAGTAAAGGGAAGATAGTGTGCGCATGCGGCTATAGTGGGAAAAACACTCTCTTCGCTTGCTTCGGTGAGCAGCTAAAAAGATCAACGCTTGGTAACGCACCTTGTAAAAGTAAACTCCACTGCTTCAAGTGAAAGTTCGCCCATCAAACCCAAGCGAAGAGAGTATGATTGATTCAACATGAACCTGGGTTAATTTCAATATCAGAGTGTTGGACAGTTTTGATGGTCCCAACAAAAAGCATGATGGTTTGTGATGGAAAATAATAATGGTAACCAGTAAATTATGTTGGATCATGATGAATATTTTTTTGGATCTTTTTGGATAAAAAATCCATCATACTGTGATGGGTATGATATGTTGGCCCAACATGAAAAGGTACTAATTCCTAGTTTGGGATGTTGGGCAGATTTGATGGTCCCATCAAGCTGTATGATGGTTTTTGATGGAAATTCAAGATGGTAACCATCACATTTGTGTTGGTCCATGAATGAAAAGTCACCATGATTTTTTGTCTTGGGTCGGGCGGCATAATAAACGGTCTGAGTGATTCAATGCCAGGTTTTTGTTGCTATTTTGGACTGAGTAGTTCTTTCATTAAAGCAGTTTGACGGGTTTAACAAGTGCTACGCCCAGGACGATAACGTTGGATGCGTGATCTTATGTCCCTTATAGATTTATGGTGATAATAGGGAACGAAATAGCCTGTCCAGAACTGAGACATGAGTGGAAGAAAATGCCACTAACCGTCATACAAGGATTTGTGGAATGCATAGGATAATAATTTAATTGCTTCTGGTGAAATTTTAACCAACTATTGAATATGGATAATTCCTTTTTTTCATAGGTGTCCAATTCACTGATAGATGTTGGTAGATTGTGGTGGTCGTTGAACTTTTAATTTGTTGCTCAAACTCGACTCTTTCCATAAGGTTTATATCTGACTGACTGACATGTATACTAAATGCTTGATTGGCAAGCACAGACTTCATTCGGTTAACCTCATTGTCACCATGCCGATTCATTAGAAACTTAGCAAGATGACAGCTTTTCTTGCAACTAACCTAGGTCCAACTCGCAAAAACTGCTACAGCGAGGGAAATACACCCAAAATACAACTCTTGGTGTCAGCGTAAATTTGGACAAAGGATCTCAGTTCATACCATGAGAAAGTTATACCATACCCAATTCATTCCGTACCATGAGAAATACCCCGCCCTATTATTCCACACCAACTGATACACCATGCAAAAGTCTCCGGCTACTATATTGATATTTTAATTTGATTACAATAAAAAATATAAATGTCACTTATTTGTTTTTTAATACAGAGCAGTTTCTAAATACATCTTTCAAAAAAATTATTTATCTTTTTAAAGTTACATGAATAAACAGCCAAAATTTGAAAGTAGTTATTAATAACTGATCGGACACTTTTGTACGTCACGGTACATGGGCGTCTAAATACTTGTTGGTCGATGGTTGTTAATATCACACAATGCAACGCATGTCCCCTGGGCTATTATTGTTCTGTCGAGGAAATTTTAGTGATCCCAGAATTATATAATTAATTTTAAATTATTAGTTCTATAAGAAAAAGAAAAATTCCATAGAAAATAAATTTTAAATTACTAGCTGCGCCAAATCCGTGGCTGATGCTAATGACGAACGAGTCTAAACAGTGCTTTATTAAGACTGAAATAATAAAACACTTAGCAGACTAATTTACTAAAGAGCAAATAATAGAAAACAAGATCATGCTTGACAGATAAGCATTTGGAAGAGATTTTAGTGAATTTCAGACAGATATTTTTGAGAATTTCAGATACAAATAATTTTCATAATATGGGGATCAATGCTATAGCAAGATGAAAAAAGTAATTTCAAAATAAGAGATAAATGATATTCATTTCATTTTTCAATTAAATATTTTTTTAGTTCTAAAGTTACAATTCAGATTTGTAGTTATGTTTAGAAAACAGTATTAAATTTAGTAACTATATTTTGTCTTTCTCAGAAAGGAACCAAAATGTATAAAAGGAATTGATTTGACTACCTTCAAAAAAACATTTTTTTTAAATAAAATACCAATCTATTAGAAACGCTAAAATTTAGTTTTAATTGCCTTTTAAATTCCACCTACTAATTGATTTCTTGGCCAATTATTTAGTGGTTAAAGTTTTATAAATGCACTTTAATTTAATTTCCGTACCTATATAATTTAATTGTTTTGATTTAGGTCAATATTTAATTTGTTCAACTAAATTTGACTAACTAATAATTTTACTAAAACAATTTGAATTCAGAGTTATATAATTCTCAAATAAAATAAGCAGTTCTTATTGATTTCACCTTCAACATCAAAGGGTATTAAAAGATCAAGGATATCAGTGACAAGAAATAATGCCGTACGTGATGTAGGTCAAAAAAGATAACGCAAATCTTCAGCAAGACAATTACAAAACCTTTGTCAAAGAAAAACCAGATGCAAATTAAGGCCGTTACTTAATGAAGTGCGATATTTCGATTATTTACTTTCGTGAAAAGTTTAATAACGTGTCATTTTGCGCATAAGTAAGCTTTTTCATAACAATAGAAATCAGTATATAACGGTAAAATATATTTTACGTTGTGTGTGAAGGCCAGGTTGTTGTTATGTACGTGCATGTATGTCAGGAAAGTCAAACCTCTGTTTTTCACGGATGAGGAATCACCCTTTCACTATATTACAATACCACGGAAATATGTTCCTTTCTTTTCAGAGAAATATACGACCGTTTACAAAAGACAGCATTTTCAAGTGTAATACAATACTTCGAGGACTTCTTTAAACATGCGCTCTAGAAATAAACCCAATATTTATTTCGCTTGATTATTTAGTATCTTCTTGTGGCGTTTATTGTTATCAATAATTAAACTTAAACTGTGTGAAATTTTTTAAACACCACAATAATGATGTATCACGACCATAATCGATATTATCGAGAACGTTGATTTTGGTAACGTAATGAAAAATAATATAGAGTAAATTATCATAAAAAAATTATCATCATATATAGTAAGATATTTTTATTTCCTTATGACAGATAATGTTACTAAAATTATGATATCGTTTAACCTTACTTACTATGAATTTCAAATGTAGCTGTATAAAATATCGTAAAAGTTTCTGTTTAATTGAAACCACTGTGATGTATCTAAACTAGCAAATATAAACTACACTGCGTTAAATCGTAAATAATTCCAGAAGACAAAGAGTAATGAGCATTACATAACTTCACATTTTAGTTATCTTTTCTAAATATTTTTTTTTCAAGAGTCGCAAAAGTTTTTCGTCAGTAGTTAACTAATTTGATTTTTTCATTTTCACAAACATCATTTAAATATAGTTTCATTAATACATTAATATTAGTTATTAGATTCTCAAACTACTAAATATTTTTTAATATTTAGTAGTTTTATATAGTCTAAATATTTTTTATTTGCATTCAACAGATACTGTCTTGCTTTCCTTCGATGAAGTGTTTGGAAACTGTTCTTATGTATCTCTATGTGGAATTTGAATACTTTACTGACACTAGTTTTTATTATTTAACATTTAAATAGGTAAAAAAATATGGTATATTTACTTTTAATTTTTAAATTATAAGTTTAACTAGAATGTTGGCCAACAAGTGTGGATGGAAAAGGTTAGAGAAATGATGCAATCGAAATCCGTTAGTAGGCATAAAAAGTAAATAAATTAGAAATTAGACGATTCCTAGAACTGTGTTTTAATTTATTTTTGTAAAGTATAATAAAATAACTATTAAAAGTTATTATATAAATAAATTATTATATAAAGTTATTTTATTATAATCATTTTCATAAATTATAATAAAATAACTTTAACTAGAATGTTGACCATCATAGTGTGGATGGAAAAGGATAGAGAAATGATACAATCGAAATTCGTTAGTAGGCGTAAAAAGTAAATAAATTAAAAATTCGATGATTTACAGAACTGCAGTTTTATTAATTTTTATAAAGTTATGTTTGAAAAAGCAGGTTTAAGTTATAGGGATAATATAACAGTTAGAATAGTAGAGCTCATTTTGAATTACGAAGAATAAAGTATTAATGGGCGCCCTGCATGAAAAGTGAACTGTATCATTTAAATGAACTTTTTAATAAATATTACTAGGAACTTTAAAAAAAACAGTTAGGAATTGATAAAAGTAATAAAATATCGATCTTTTTAAAATTTGATTGCATCAAAGCTAACAAGTTTCTCCAATTAAATATAACAGTCATATGAATGAACGACTGGTCGAAATTACGCAAAATTAAATCACAACAATAAGAAATACTGAAAAACCAGAAAGATATTTAATGTTTTTTTTTATTGATGAATATAAATTTACTAATAATCATTAAAATAGCCAATTTTTCAATATTATTATCACTAAGTACGCGATTTATTATTTCTGAAAATTTTTTTTAAATTTTGATATTTCATTAGAAAGAACGGGTTAAGAACACTTGTTTTGTGTTTACATGGATGGTGAAACAAATCTTATGCATATTCCACAATACGTTCTTTTAACGTTATGTTATATTCTATACATTTTACATTAATATGAAATTGTCAAAAACAAAATCCCTGCCCAAACATTTTATTTAATTTTATAACTGGCGTTGAACATTCAAGTAAATTTTGAGTTTACGAATATTTTACAACTAACCCCATTTGTGCTACATGGAGAGGAAAACCTCGAAAACCTTCCACGGTTCGCCCGACAGCGAGGAGACTCTAACTCATTACACTGGGGCTATTTAAAGTCACAGTGCTCGGCGTGAGCCGGGTTCAATATTTACATAGACCAGCTATCGCCGAGATGCGAACCAGGGCACGTCATTCAGAGGCAAACACTCTATTTTCTGAGTCACCCAAGGTAGGAAGATTTTATTTTATTTTATAACTGTCGTTGAACAGCCAACCCAATTTTGAATTTGTGACTACCAATGCTCAATTCCGGAGCCTTGTAATTTTGAACCCAATCCAGAAGACACGCGAACTGCTGGATCAAATATTGGGAGAAATTCGCCTTCGTAGGAGACTTTTAAATGGTATTAATCCACATTGGCATTACACGGAGAGGAAAACCACGAAAACCACCCATGATTAGCCTATCAGCAAGGGGACTTCAACCCATAATCCATCAACCACTGAGGATATTTTGCGTCAGCACTGAGGCCGGTGCTAGCCGAGTGCGGAATTTGAATCGACGAGCCATCGCTGGGATTCGAATCCGCTTCAACTTATTGGATGGCAAACGCTCTATTCCCTGAACTGTTCCGCATCACAACGAGGGAAATAAAATCACAAACTGATTTTTTTTAGTAGTCAATTATTAAAAAAAAGTTGCCTATTTCTTACAAATGATTGCAAACGAAACATTTTGGCTTATAATTTGGTTAAATTAGTAGCCATAGCAGGGCTTTCTTCAATATAGTAATTTTTATCGTCTTTTTAGTAGCCAATTGCTGCCCTGTATTTACTACCTTATTTTTTTTCAGACTATGCAACGCTATTAATGAAGTTTTTTGAAATTTCTTAAGTTTCATTATTCACTTGAGGTTAAAATAGTTTTAGTTCAAAGATTTATCGATTAAAAAAAAAACGGTTCAGAGATTGGTGCCATTTCTCATCAACACTAAACCCCTTTTCTTTGTTTGTTTGTCTTTTGAATTAGATTTTTTTGGAAAATATTTTGAGTTTCATAACCGCCAAGAACTAAAAATGTTTTAATTCAAAAAATTTTTAATTTTTTTTTATAAAAGGGTTTCAATTTTTTTCCTCTAAAATGTAGTATTTTGCTCTTCAATTTTATTAAATCATATTTAAGTAGGTTTTTCAAATAAGTAATATTAAAATTCTGAATATTTTTCTCCATACCTTTTAAGATACTATAAAAGAGTTTAATAAGAGATTTTGAAAATATTTTTAATATTGATGCACCTCCATTTATTTATTTTCTTTCAACATGGTCAGCCTTCTTATAATCTTGCAGGTTACCTTGAAAAACCTAACCAAGAGAAAAATCCTTTCAAAAACTAAGTACCACTCCCTTTACTTTCAAATTTCTTCCTCTTCAGAATCATACACTCTCCGATTTCGAAGATTATTAAAAGAAAAACAGATCTTTTTAGATCTGGTGTGGACATTAACCTTACATT
Source organism: Parasteatoda tepidariorum (assembly GCF_043381705.1). Taxonomy (NCBI): domain Eukaryota; kingdom Metazoa; phylum Arthropoda; class Arachnida; order Araneae; family Theridiidae; genus Parasteatoda; species Parasteatoda tepidariorum. The sequence goes on along the minus strand of NC_092214.1, from coordinate 21,221,778 downwards.
ATCGTCGGCGTTTTTCCGAGCGTACCGTATCTACCTTCGGGGCATAACAAAAAATAAAGACTATCTGTCGGCTATCGAGAAGTTGCATTTAAAAAAACTATGTTTGTGACCTTAGCTTCTTCTACCCATTACTTATTAAAATAAAGCGTACATAATATTTGAGTTCAAGAAAATAAAACAAGTAAGTTTTTTAGTTAGTTAAATAGAGTTTTTGTGACCAATCTAGTCCAAAAAATGGATCAAAAAGACAAGCAAAAATGCTATAAATTACAAGAGCATCTTACCTACTTTTATTTATTACAGAGGGGTTCGACCCCCAACCTGATAACTGTTCCATGGTCGCAGTTATTTATCTTTGATAAACTGGTACCAAGGGTTCACGAAGGATTGAAAGTCAGACCACCTGCTTTATAAACCGGATGGAATTGAGTCTCGGAAGGTTCACCTGCTATCGGCATTTTGCTCTGAAAAATGATTAAAAATAAATATCAGCTAATGATACCGGATCAAAACCGACATCCTCTCTAACTTATTAAAAACATCATCCTCGGCTATTTTAGATTCATTTTCTTGGAATAACAGCAATTTTTTTGTATTTTAGCTTTACAAATATTTTTGTTTTCCATTTTGTATCTTTATTTTGTTTTTCTAGCGTTTAAAAGTATTTTACATACTTTGATTAAACGCTGAGATTGATTTAAAAAAAGTTTAGTAATAAAAACTTCAAAATAAGGAAAAAAAGTTCCCTATCAAAGAAAAGTAGGTTTACGCATGAAACGTTAAGTTTGCTATTAAAGGGAAAAACAAAACATTTGTGGAAAATTACAGATGAAGCAGGTCTTGAAACGAAACGCCTCAATTATAAATAATGCAAAACAAATACCTAAACTATATTTAAATGTAACTAAAATGAAGTTAATTGGAAAATATTTTTTATGTGAATTGTGATAGCTTTTTTAATAATATATTGAATATATTGTAACATAATAATTTTATCGTAATTTTTTAGAGCAGGGTATAAAAACCATTTATTACGTAAATTGCGTAAATTATTGCGTAGGAACTATAATAGGAAAGAGAATGAAAGGAAAGTGAAAATTTCCAATTCCAATATTAAAAAAAAAAATATAAGAATATATATATATATATATAAACTCTGAATTGCATAATTGCTTTATTGGTCAAGAAGCTACCATATTGGAATTCTGTTGTTGTTTAATTCACGACATCTATGTCGTTAAGTTTGTTTGTTTGTTTTAATATGTTAATTCTGTTATATTTCTTTTCTTTTTCAATATTTTGGTTTTAAACTACTCTTATTTATTGGTCATTTCAGATAAAAAATCATTTTCTTTTAGTGTAGCTTATAATACGTTTATTTAAGCTTCATACCCTAACACTCTAACAAATGACAAGGATTTAGCTCAATAGTAGCACTATTTTGTTACGTTTCGATAACCTCTGCTCTCGGGGTAAGACCACGTACTACTGATTTTTGCAAACCCCCCTTTGACGTGCGTCGATTCTGTGCCCACGAAAGCTGCAGTCCAGTAGAGGAAAAAGATAACTACATCCAAGGCTGAGCCAAGGTTTTACGGGCTCCAGGACAAAATTGCGGGCTCCTATTATCCTATTTTCTAGAATTTGTGAAGACTCCTGATACAAAATAGTAGTTTTCATATAGATATAAAGAAATTTCTTCAATTTTCTATAAAAAAAAACCTAATTAATGAATAGTATATTTTTTGGAAGACATTTTGGTCGGGCCCTCAGAATTTTTTGGCCCTTCTCTCTGCTCTGCATGACTACGGTTATGACTACAGCAAATGTAAATTACAAAACTTGTACATACAAAATGCCTGCTACATTTTCATTAAATTTTTTTGTATATATATATACTAACAATGCTAGTATACTATTAAATGGATAAAAATAAACAACAAAGAAAAAATATGAGAAATTATTATTATTTAAAACAAAGAATATTACTGTTAAAAGAAGCAGAAGAGTATTTTAACATCTGTTTTTTTATTAAGGCTGTTTGGCAAGAGTAATAGCAATTTTCTTTATCTATAAGTGAGCAGTTAGAAAGGCAAGAGAGATTTTTTTTTAAAGAAAAGTATTTAATCGTATATAGAAGTCCCTTTCCTCAAAATATCATATTCATTGAACATGTTATGATTCGCATAAAGCCCGTATCAAAAATACACTCAGTTCATTCCATAGTAATTAATTCAGAAACGTTTAAAAGGGCTTGACGCTTAGCTATAGATTGTTGTGTGAATATGCAAAACCTTTCATGCTCGTGATTTTTTATATGTGTTGTAAATGTAAATAAATAAAGCATGCAAGTAAGAAAAATTAAATATTGAAAACTTGTACACGGGTTTAGGACTTCTGTTATATTTTATAATCTCTAACAATTCTTTAGTTATTTATAACTTAAATTATTCTATATAACTTAAATATAACTTAAATTATTTATTTTATTATATTTTTATTGAACACTGCAAATATTTAAATATTTAAAATTTTATTTTAATTAAGAAACGTGTAAGAATTAACAGTTAAGAATTCTGTTTATTATGATTCAACACTATAACATAACATATACACAATTTCCCGTGTAGAATTATCATTATTTAGTTTATTATTTAATGTGAAGTTGTTTAACTCAATTAACAATCCATACCACTGCTTCTGAAATAGGAGTTTTCTCAATCTCAAAACAATCTTCATTCTCTGATTTTTAATAACTTTTGAACTCATTAACCTCTATTGTGTTAAATTGATGCTGTGTATGGGAGAGAACAATGCACGAAAAGCTATTAAGAAGTGGAATAATAAAAATAAGATAATTCTGTCAACTGGCAATGATCTTAATTACTTCCTCAAACTCGACTGGCTTCTGTTGTCTATTTCTATGGTTCATAAATGCTTTTAATACAATTAATATATCTGGTGAAATTAACTTACACATAGGTTAATGCTAATCCTTTTTAATATTTTTTAAGAACCATTCTTTGATTCTGATTGAATTGTAAATGAATAAATACAAGTAAAAGTAAAATTCCTTGACAATATTTTAAATATAATTTATACATAATATTCTAAATGAGTCTTAGACAGCATTTTAAAAATATTAAAATGAGAGGAGAAAATTTAAAATTAAAATTTCAATTAAGGATGTGCTTTCTATCAGGATGTGTTTTTTATTATTCATGTTGTGTTTATTTTCCGTAAGCGCAGAAATTTGAGAAAAAACTCGTATTTTATTTTAAAGATTATTACAATCAATATGAAGCCATAGTTTTAAATGGAACAATTATAATTATTTTTAAATATTGAAGCTCAAAAAAGTCATTTTTTAGTACGCTTTATAATATTTAAATAAAAATTTCCGTTTTTTGCAAATTTAGAAAGTTATCATTAGAGTAATTAATATATTCATCGAAGGGTAAAAATTTTATTTTATTTTGGCATTCCAACAGTATTTCTTTTCTTTTAGTTCTAAACTGTTTGTCTGATACTAATATTAATATTTTATTATTAATTCACATTTGGGAAACTTCTAGAATTTTTGACTTAGTTGTTTTTATTTTAACCAAATTGCTTAAATTTTAACCTAGTTTTAGGTGCAGCATGGCCAAATCATAGCTCCAAACATTTATAGCATTCACGCACTGTAGTATATTTTGTTGAAATAAATAAGTTGTTAGCTTTCATTTTCTTAAGAAACGTAACCAGATCTTTCAAATCCCAGTGATGGTCAGTCGATTCGAATTCCGCTCCCAGTTCGCACCGACCACTGTGCTAACGGAAAATATCTTAGTGGTAAATGGACCATGGGATAGCGCCCCTTGCCTTTAGGTCAACCGTAGGAGATTTTCGTGGTTTTCCTCTCCTTGTAACGCAAATTCGCGTTAGTTCCATCGAAAAGTTCTCCACGAAAGCAAATTTCTCTTAATGCTTGATTCTGGGAGTTCTCTTGTCTTCTGGATTGGGTTCAAAAGTACAAGGCTACGGAGTTGAACATTGGAAGTCATAAACTCAATATTGGGTCAGCTGTTTAGCGATGGTTATAAAATGAAATAAAATATTTCTCTACTTAAATTAGATGAAAATACTAGCTGTCATCACCCTGATCTTTCTTACTTATAAATTTATGACTTATGAACTTAGATAAAATTAGTTCATAACAAAATTACAATTAATCTTAAAAAGATAAACTAACATCCAATATTTGAACTATATAAATGATTAAATATTATTCATAAATAAGAAATTAAATTTTTGCGCAAATACGTCCTTTTACTGTAATTAAAATAAAAAACGCTTTTTAACGTATAACATACATTAGGTATTAAGTATAACCGTCATCACCAAACCGTAATCTTTTTTATTTGTTAATGTATTGTATTTTTATTTGTTAATTAACAAATTTGGAGAAACTAATACACTTAATGTTATTATCCAATTATTAAACAATGCTCAAAAAAAAAATAATTTTGCACAAACAAGCCAATTTACAAAGTGATTTAAGTAGAAAAGACTAATAACATGAAATAAAATTTCAGAATATCAATAATCATATTATTAAGTCCAATGAAGAAATCGTAATAATAACTTCCTTTACATTTGCATGAGTGTGACCAAAGAACATTAAAGATTACATTAGCATTTAAACGATCATCAGTAAAATCAAAGCAAAAGCCTCAGGCTACTTATTTTAAGAGACTTCAATAAAATCGAATTGCTCGATTGCTTCTACAACAGTTTGCTTTATGGTCTTCTCGTTTATTTGAAAGAGGTACCTGAAAACGAACTTTAATCTCTTATTTTATATTTCGCAACCTATGTTATCACAACTTAATAAACTAGGACAGAGAAGTTCGTTGATGTCCAGATTGTAGTCTTGATTTAGCGCTACACAAAGTGGACACGTGAAGAGGGTCGTATTTTGATTGTACCCGTCTTTTTTACAATTGCAACACTTGAATATTTTCTATTTATGACTTTTTCGAATTATTTATTGGCAGTGTGAAGAGCAATAAATCTTGCTCCAAGAACACCGATGGAATTTACAGCTGAAATTTGAGGACTCAGCTAGGGTGAGAATCTTGTCAACTGGAACGGATTTAGAAATTTCTCCCAATAAAATAAAAAGATACGCTTTGTCAAATAAATATTAAGTTTAAAAGGTTTATTTCTCATGGTATTTAAAAGATTAAACTTGATTAGAAATTGGAAGTAGAAAGCAAAAAGCTCATTTTTATGATATTCAGTTTTTAATAAATAAACGAGAATATTTCATTTATTGCTCAACTCAATTTTTGCAAAAAAAAGAAGAAAAAAGGAAAAATAAATAAATAAAAAATCACTAAAATGCTTCTGCTAATTTTTGTTGTACGCTGGAAATTATAGTTTTTCTACTTTATAACGTAAATTGATCAATCAAAAACATATCTCGACGTTAATTATAGAATATAAGTTTAGAATATATAAGCAGATAAAAATTCTACAAATTGAAGACTAAAATTGAATTTTTTAAAGTGCGAAAATGATGTTATTGCTGTGTTAATAGTAGGTATTATTAATGGCATTTTATGAATAAACATTTTAGTTAATTGAAAAATACTATATTTACGTTAATAAAAAAAAGTTGAGAATATTTAGGAATTTGTTTACGATTTTCAAAAGAGATTTCATAAGAGTCGTCGTAGGTATGGGGTAAAGGGGGTGTGAATTTCCCATTAGAAGTTCTTTTCAAAGAATTTCAAAAAAATTCTTTAGAAGCTCTTTTTAGATTTGATTGCTTTTAAAATTCATTTTTGATATTAAAAGTTCGTAGACTTCGGCTATTGAAGGCAGTGGCCTCCATGTTTTTAGAGACTTTACAAAGGAAAAAAAAATTATCAAAATTATAGTAGATTTAAAGAACAAGATGCGTTTAAATGATTTTCAGTGTTTACTTTAATGAGGTCAGTAACCGCTAAATAACTTAATTTTCTCCCTCATTTTGTCTGTGTATCTCATTTTGAAAAATACTATAATTGAAAAATATGAATTTGTGAGTCTCATATCCTATGTAACAGTAATAAATATTAAATGATGGAAAAAAATAATCATAATAATTTAAAAAAAATATGATATTTATAGCTATTTGTCGTTCTTGCACCTAAAAATTGAGTTTTTCAAAATTGAACAAAAATTTGTTAAAATAGTTCCGAAACAAATATAGACGAATTTGAAAATCTCATATACTAATTATCGAGTATAGTGACATGCTTTTAAAATTGAAACACCTCTGAAACTTCATCTTCATTTGTAAATAAACATGACGGCAAGGTAAGATATGTTGACTACCGGTCTAAAGACGTTCTTTATTCGTGAAATAAATTTAGAATGTATCTGTAGTAAATTTTTATCTAATTATATTTTCTTTTGAGTATTTGTTCATTATAAACTAATTAAGTTTGAATTTTGTCGCATTTGATGATGATGTGCCATTTTGTCATGATGAGACATTTTTGATATTATATTTTTTGCTCCCAAATGAATATATACTGTTTCAATTTTGAGCATTTCACTATACTCAGTAATGAGTACAGGTTTTTTTAAATTCTCTTTTATTTGTTTTGCAGCTATTTTCACGCACTTTTGGTCAATTTTGAGTAACCCTATTTTACAGAGTATGAGTAAAATTCAAAATGAAATGAAAAATTGACACAAACTTATTTCGATAAATAAAACAACTAGCGCTAAAAATACAACGAATTCATAAATTCCTATTAACTAGTTTCGGCACGGATTTTATGTTTAATTGCAATGTTTGAAAAGCTTTTTAAAATAAAACTCTCAACTTCTACAAAACCGCTTTTTTTTGCCGAAAAGTATTTTTGGGCTAAAAAAATAAAGAGAAAAAGGAAGAAGAAATTCCAGAAAAAAAATATTTTAAAAAAATGAAGATAAACGCAGAAAAATAAAAACTAAACTTGTAGCAAATGATTTGAACAAAAACTGAAGCCCATCAGAATTCGTTGATTTTTTTAAAGACCTTGATTGTGGGAGATACGAAGTTTAATTAAATTTGAGTTAAAATTCTGAAATATTAATTTAAAAAGAAATTAAAATCAGATACAATGGAAATTAATTCTGATCGATCCATTTTAACAAAAAAATTTCCTACATTTTTTTTATTTATATCTGAAACTGAAATATTTCTATGCCTTAAAATTCAAAATTTCTTCGATCATTATAATACACTATTTTTATTATTATACATCATTTATACTTCCTTCTTTGTTTGAGAAGTATAAACCACTCTAATATTTTTTGAATGAAAGTGAGGTGTAATATCGTCATGGAAGATGACACTCTGCCATAGGCAAACTATTTGTGATTTAAACTGTGGCATGCCTCTTCCTGTAAACTTGGACAGAAGAGTTTTTCAAGGTCGTTGTCCTGCCTAATCTTTCCCTCTTAAAAAAAAAAGACCCACCCTTTCTATTTCTCGTAAATTGATAAATGGAGCTATTACTTCAGTTTGTAACACTTCAACACCGAAAGGTTCTCAAGATACCGGTTTGCAATCAGTTAATAACCACCGGGTGCTTTGAATTAAACTTTTTGTAACTGACTTGCTTGATTTTGATGGCTTTTTTGGTGATTGCAATCTATAATTAAAGTGTCAAGGAACGGGTTGGTTTCTAAAATGTGAAATATGAAGAGTATAAACTGATTTGAACCTATTTTTATGTCTAAATTTTCTTACTAAAATAGAAGTCTTAACGTATTTCTTGACCGTTGTATTTCAGTTAAACTACTAAAGTCAAAATGTAATTGACCATTGCGTCACTCTTTCTACCTCTCTCACGTGATCAATATTCTCAGATGAGTATTAATAGTTGGGCATTCAAATTTAGGTTTCCAATGATTTGTGTTATTAATGACTTGAGACAGTCTACCTCAAGAGTTAGATTGTTCAAGTTTAGGAATTCATTCCTAGTTCCACATGAAGAAATATGCACCACACTCATAGTAGTTTACTAATATGACAGTTTCTTCACAACTTCGAAATTCAAAACTTATTGACAACTGATTTATTCGAAGAAAATCGTTACATCCAAATAATATATGAAAGAAAAGCACAAATAGCAAATTATTAAAAAAAGTTCATAAAAATACTTATAAAATTAAACATTATCAAGTTATAATTAAGGAACGATAACAGTTATTTTTACGTCATGATTTTGAAGATCTCCATCAATTCATACAAATGTTATTTTTGATGCAGTTTGAGACTTATAACTATTGTTTTCATGTTAATATGTTATTTAAATTTATCAATCAACGTCAAACTAAAATTACATACAAGAATAATAACGTCTCTAACGTATTTGATTTCTATGAAAGGAAAATTAAAGCTTGGCAAGAGAAATCATTAGAGAAGATGACTCAGCACGCATCTTCATAACAATTGCTTGCGAAAATGGTTAACTTGGTAATTAAGTTTGCTCATTAGCAAAACATAACGCACACATCAAGATTGCAAATCACAATCAGTTAGGTCCACCCAAGAAATAAAAACTGCTGCGTGAAATTCCAGTCCATTGAAAAGAGTTTTTTAATGAACCTATTGTCCTTTCTAATGAGCTCTACGACTAAGGAAAGTTGATACGGTCACATATAAGTCTAGCCCTATGGCTATGGCCTCTATACCTTGATCAAAACGTTTAACCTTTCTCAACTGCAACTACATTTTGTATAGATAAGTTCATACGGTTCGATACTTATAATCTTCTAGATAAATCAAACAATATGATGTGCGAGTGTCGATGGCGGTTGCGTTATATTAAAAGGTAGAAACAAGTCTCAGGTCACAGACCTATCGTACATTTTTGTTAATCATTGGGAAAGGTCTAACCTAAACTTAGAGTTTGACAGCTTGTTTAGGTGCCATTCAGATATTGATTTTGCTAAGTTGGTATCTTGTCACTGTGCTGTGTGAAAGAGACAATAAGTCGCTGTTTTAATAACAGTGAGACTGTGTGTTTTTTAAAGTTCCAGAATGAATATCAAAAGTTACCCTTTAAAATTACGGTATCCAATTAGACATTGACCCGTGTTGTGACAAGGTCAAAACAAATTATAATGATTAATCATGACGCTACCTTGCGCTTGTTTTTTTAAATGCCTATATTTATTTATAATAGGAATGCAATGTGACATACTGTTTATAAATACGAAGATTCAGAGAGTCATAAAAGTTCTGTGCATTTCAATTAATATCAATTTAAATATTTCTCATTAAGTAATTCATTAAATTTGATACCATTTATTTTACTTAAATAACAGTTTTAATTACTTAGATCATACTTAGATAAATTTACGATAATTATTTAGACGAATTTACTTAGATCTTTAAATTCAACAACATGTTCAATCCAAAATTAGATTATAATGACTTTAAAAATGATAGGTGGAGTTAGAAATCCCTCCCTAATTAAAATTTCATGTAATAAACATATTCACATAAAGAAAACAAACCTGAATATTTAAATTGGATGTCAGCAACAATATTTTTTTTTTGAAAAACCAGATATATTTTAAACATTACAACATACAACAATACTTCTTTTATTCGGGAATATATTTAAATTTAATGGAATATTTTAAAGATGGAGAGATATTTACTATTTTTTTTCTATTTTAAGAATACTATTATTATTTTTTTTTCGAAAAATAATAATTTTTTTCCAGTTCAATAAGTATCCTAATATTTAAATACATATTAAATAATTTCTTTGCTTATACACGAGAAAACGAAATTATTAACAAAACTACCAGAATACAGTAAATTTTACTGTGTTTCTGGCTCTATGAGAATATTAGAAAGATCGATAATTTTGTCGAAGCTCTTTACTAATGGTTTTGGTAAAATTAACAATAAAATATGGTTAGATAAAGTTTGATAAAATTTGGTAAATGTGGTCAAATTCACTAATTTTATCATGATACTTTAGAGCATGGCATAAAAACCATTTATTCGGTAAATTTTAGTTTTCAGTTTAGTGTTTTTTGCTAAATGTGTGGTAAAAAAAAACTATAATTTTGAAAACCAGAATTTTTGGAAGGGTTTTTATTCAGGAAAGTTTTTGTACACCTCCTATTTGTATTTATTTTTAACGTTTTGTATTACAATGCTTACCAATTGATACACAAACGTAAACAAGTGCAAACCGGTTTCAGCAGCAAAAAAAAATAAAGCTGCATAGTATCACCTGATAATTGCATATATATATTGTATATATATATATAGATGGATATATTGGGGAGTGTTATATCTGATATACCTTCCTTGCAATTTATTGTTCGTTTTTTTTCTTTCAAATAATCTTAATGAGTAGACAAATTTTTATTTGTATCATATGCATTAAGTTATATTCAAAGAGAAACCTACATTTGTACAATAACGGAAAAACTTTAAAATTTGAATCCAATAAAAGAAACATCACGACTAAATCTCTTTTTTTTCCAAAATCATTTCACCCAGATTTCAGTTAAATTGATAGATGTGTTTCAATAGTCATGTAATTTATTCAGCGATCCCTACATCCTGGACAAGAATTGTAACAAAGTAGGCCATCAGGGGCATCAGATTACTGATTGATCGCTTATCAACAACTACCTGATTAAAACTTGTCTTCAAAGGTTAAACTGTTGTTAAAAGATTTAAAAAAAAAGGCTAAACTGTTTTTAAAAGAGTCGAAAGGGATTAATAAAAGTAAATGAATTTAAATATTTCACTTTGATGTCACCTTAGGGGAGACAGCATTCTTATTTAATAACGCGTTTTTTAAAAAATATTCTATTAAGGATCTTCAGTTTTAAAAAATAAGCAATAATAGATCAAAGCAACTTCATTTTGATTCAACTGGTGATGCATTTTTTTACAAAACTATATGAATTGTGAACGCTTGATTAAAAGCGTGAAAAGATTTTAGACGCTGCTCTAAGATAAAGCAAGCAGAAAAGTTTTCTTTTTTTTTTCTTGGCGTTAGCCAAAGGAAGTTTTTTTTTCCATGAAAAGTTCGAATTTTTAGAAAGTTTCTATTAAGTTTGGTGCCTTTAAGTATATTGGTCGGTATTTTTATTAGTGTAGATTTTCATTTATGAATCAAAATTATTCAACTTAAGAAATTAAAAAATTGTTAAGATAAAAAATTATTCAACAACTGTGAAATGAAAATTTTTTCTTTTGCACATACTGGAAAGGATACAATATTTTTCCTTACGTTTTCTGAATCTTTGATTAGTCTAATGTATTTGATAATTGTTAAGATTATTAGAAGAATGCTGTGAATGACATTAGAGTAAGTCAGTAGTTAGAGTAAGTTAGACTAAATCATTAGACTTAAAAAATACAGTAACAAGTTGTTTACCAGACATATTTTCGCATTAAAAATTGTCTTATTTAATTGAAAAAATAAAAGAAAAGAAAAACAGAGTTCTATAGCTGCATATGAGCATAACAGATTTTTAAAACTAAAATTTCGATTTTTTTCAAACTGTCGCTTGAAACAATTTTCCACTAAGCTCTTAATAATAAAATTATGCGCACTTTCAGAAAAGGCGGTTAAACCTAGTACCGTGATACAAGATCTTTAAACCATAATGAAGTACAAATTTCAGATAGCTATAATTTGATGTTAATGTTTATAATAATGTTAATATATTTGATGTCGATGTTTAAATAATGTTATTATAATGTTACTATTTGATGTTGATGTTTTAATAATGTTCCCATGTTTCAGTTCAAATGGAAGCATCGTATTGTGTTATAAAATTTAAGAAGTAAAGAATATGTTTCAACTTAGCATCATGTTAAGGTTTCAGCAGAATTGAACAATATTAAGGTACAAAGCATTCCAAAATTTCCTAAGGGGACAATAGTGAAGTATCTAGTAGATCTAATCTACGATATTTTTTCTATGTTTTTTTTGCACTGCTTAATCGATTAAGCTAAAGAAATTTCTTGGATTATTATTTAAAACAAAGGGAGATAAAAAGTCTTCATATCTATGTATTTTATAAATAATTCAATAAAAAAAATAATTAAAATGTAAATTAGAAAAAACGATGAATGTAGTGACACAAAATTACAGATTTTCGATGAAACTAACCCTCATTTCCGTTACAAGGAGAGGAAAACCTGCCATGGTTAGTGCTTAGGCAAAGGGATTCGAACTCATCATATATCTACCCAGCCTTCGACCAAATGGACAAGGGACGCACATGAAGAAGGGAGCGCTTTATTTAAAGAGACATATCACATTCTTGTTTAGAATATTTTGTTGAAAAAACTCTAAAATATTTACGGATATTCAGATTTTCATTCACGCAAATTCCTATACCGAATACTGCAGACGATTCGCAAACTTTTCGTGGCATGCCAAACAAACCAATCAAATGATCTTAAAAAAATATGTCTTTGATGTTTTGGTTAATTTAATTTACATCATTAATTACAGGTAGAGAAATCTTAATCAAGAACTTAGAACTTCTAATTAAGTCAAATTACATTATTAAATTAGAGCAGAAGTAGCTGGATTTGACTTATATTTAAAATTTATTTTTCAAGTGAATCGCATTGAATTGCTCCTAAACTTTCAGAAAGCATTATTGCAAAAGAATGTCCATCGATTGTTAAATGCTTTATGGATTTCATTAGAAAATTCTCCCTAAATGAAAGTCAAATTTCCAATAGAAAAGAAAATATAATCATTTGACTTTTTATTGAATGAAATATGATGCTCAGAAAAAATTGTAACTGAACTGTCGTACCTATTTCGTTTTAAAATTAATATATTAAATGAATTTAAAAATAATATATTAAATGAAATTAAAAATTTATAATAGTAAATAAAGATAGAAATATTTTCAGATTACCCCAGTGCATTATATTTAAAACAAAACAAATTAAATCATTAAAATAAATTTCAAATGTATTTGAATTTGTTTCGAAATGAAGTGACACTCCGAATTAAGTTGCTTAAAAATTAATATAATAAATTAAATTAAAAATTTATAATAGTAAATAAAGATAGGAATATTTTCAGATTACCCTAGTACATTATATTTAAAACAAAACAAATTAAATCATTTAAATAAATTTCAAATGTATTTGAATTTGTTTCGATATGAAGTGACACTCCAAATTAAGTTGTCGAAAAATTAATATATTAAATGAAATTAAAAATTTATAATAGTAAATAAAGATAGGAATATTTTCAGATTACCCCAGTACATTATATTTAAAATAAAACAATTAAATCATTAAAATAAGTTTCAAATGTATTTGAATTTGTTTCGAAACGATGTGACACTCCGAATTAAGTTGTCTAAAAATTTATTTATTAAATGAAATCAAAAATTTATAATAGTAAATAAAGATAGGAATATTTTCAGATTACCCCAGTACATTATATGTAAAACAAAGCAAATTAAATCATTTAAATAAATTTCAAATGTATTTAAATTTGTTTCGGAATGAAGTGACACTCCGAATTAGGTTGTCGAGCGCTCATAAATCAATTCAAGTCATACAAAAGGAAAGTTCATTTAAAGGGAAATAATTATAATCTTGGCGAAGACGTTTTAAAGACAGTGAATGAAGTACAGTGGGTTGGTATTCAACCCACGGTTGTTCTCTTATCTTTACAAGATAAGCCACTTAACATCGAGAGGCTGTCAAGGAAGGGAACTCGAGATGATTTCTGAACAAAAAAGTAAATACCAGCTGGATGTCGAAATCAGAGCAATTTTCCGTAGGCATAACTAGTCCATGTTACGCATCGACAAGGTGAAATGCGAAGGGCTACAAGACCTCAAATTCCAAAACTAATCCTTTGTCGGACATTGCCCTGTCAGTCCCTTGGATGATGGGTTTATCCACAAAATATATTAATTTTGACCTGACAAACCAATTACAAAAAATGTCTTTAAGGATATACAATCTCTTTTTTAGTTTGAAAAATTACGTTGTATGGATATTACTTAAAGTTTAACTCACCTTTTAACTCTAATTAAATTGATTAATTGATTTTCACGACATTCCAAAACAATATTTTGAGCTTGGTATGTTTATTAACAGTAAAGACTTGTTTTGAACTTTGAGAAAATGTATTTTTTTAAAGCTAATAGATTTAGTGTTATTTTTTAAAGTGCAGATTGTTTCATTGATAAAATTAATTTTTCAAGCAATTAGAGCATTAATTTCAAAGAAACAAAACAACTCATTCTATGCCATTGTATTCGACTAATACACTGCGTTAAATATTTGAAAACAAAATTAAAAATAAAAGGAAGTAGACACTGTGCCAATTTAAGCTTTTATTTAAATAAATAATTGCTTTATAATTATATTATTTGACATTCTGAAAGGCTTTCCACTTAATATCAGAAATGAAATTCCTTGAGTTTGAAAGAAATTTTAAGAGAATTTCAACAAAATAACCTAATAAGATTTTTTATTCATACGCATTTTTAGTAAATCGTAAATTAGATAAACAAAATAATAACTTAATTAAGATGTCGGATAAAAATTTTACTAAAATGTGGAGGAGTTTGATATGTTTGCAATAAATGACAGAATATCTTAAAATAAATCTCAATAACTCATAACTGTTATCAAAAATTTTAAGAGGGTACATTTTCTTGGTAACTCTCGAAAAAGAACAGGAACCCCATAAGAATTTTCAGTCTGCCCTGACTATTCCTGGACCTTTAGTGTCAAAATGAAATGCCTTGACAAGTGCAGACTTTCTCAGTTTTCCCCGATTCTTGAGAACCCTAATGAAATTCATTAGTGCAACTCCCTCTTCTAAATATAATATCTAATGATGATGCTGATTTAAAAGTGCAATTATAAATAATAGTAATATAAATAACAATAATAAATAATAGTAATAAAGTTAATAGTAATAAATTAATAATACTAATAGAAATAATATAAATAATAATAATAAATAATAGTAATAAAATTAATAATACTAATAGAAATAATAAAAATAATAATATTTCCAATAGCATTAATGAAATTCAATGCTTTTATTTAAATTTTTTCCCCAGCCCCCCAAAAAATATATATGATTAGTTATTGAGTTATTGAAAGATTTTTATTTTAATATCTTTGCGTCTATGCAAGAGGTTTATTGTGAGCTAAAATAATATCTGAGTAAATTTAATGGCGATATATTAGATGTTCAACGGTCACCTCACCCAAAGTGGTGACACATTAAGCATTTTCTTACCATTTAGAATAAATGGTAAGAAAAATGCTTATTCCCTTATTCGAAATGGACATTAAAAGATAGCGAAAATATATTTTGAAAAATATTCAAAGCTCTACATTGCAATGTAGACCAGATATTCACAAAACAAAAGTGTCCCAGTGTTACCCCACTTTATAGTAATAATAACAGCATGATACTTTATTTGAAGCGACTAAAAATGATAAATCGAATTTAATCAGGTTGCATTCAAATGAATAATATTAAATAAACTAGGATGATTTGATGATGCGATAAATTATTTATAAATACTATGAGTGGATCTATCTTGAAGAAATATTAAAGAAGATAAATAAAATAATGAATTTTGATGCATCGTAAAAGTGTAGAAAGCAGTTTTTTCTACTTTATTCATAACGTGAACCCGGATGAATTGCGAACTTAAATATGGGGTTCTAATAAACTTATTTTCTAAATAAACTTATCCGCAATTATTTTTCAGATATTTTTCTTCAATTCAAATAATAATAGAGGAAATAGACTCTCTTTGGGCGTTCTTACAAATGCCAGCAAAAACGCGAGTATATAATTTGATTAAAAAAAGTTGTTTTGTAAGATTTTTAAATTTGAAATAGGGAAAAAAATAAGATAATAAAAGAAATCAATCATTATCTGACGTTTTCAAGTAAAGGATATGATTACGTTAATTTATTTTGATAGAAAAATATTTTTTTAAGCACTGCAAGTATCAATGAAATAGAGTACTTGAAACAGAAAAAGCAGAAAAATGAATTTTTATTTCTTGATTACATCACAAATACTTAATATATACTTGTATTTAAATATATGTTTGTACACTAAATATCTACTAAATATCTACTATATATAAATACACTTAATATGTTACAGGCACTAAATACATTAAATATATACTTGTAAAACTTAAGTATATATTTGTACTCTAAAAAACATACATCACTAATGTACTTACAAAAAAGTTATCCACGTATCACTCGTAAATTAAGCTGATTTTTTTTTTTACACATTTAAACACACATTAAGCATACTTAAGAGCACAGTCAAAAAACGTATAGAAATTTTTTGTATAATTCAATTTGGTTGCAGAGAATTAAATTATTGAAATATAAATTTAAGAAAAGAAGAGAATATCCGAAATTTGTTCGATTAAGCAATCACGAATACAATTGAATGAATTGCTTTTAAGTAAATTATTTCTCGTTTAAGTTCTAATTGAAAAAATAAATTATTGTTGTATTAAGTTCTGATTGAGGTATAAATTTGATAAATAAAAAATTGTTAAATGCAGAATTGTTAAGAAATTTTTAAATTCTATTGCTCAAAAGAACAAATTTTTTGTTCTAATTTTTAAATTTAATCTTTTAATTGCTCTATGAAACGCAAATACGAAGGTTTCTGAATCAGAAGTAAAACGTTAAAAAAAATTAAAGTACCATCTAACAGCTTACAAAGCTCTTTGTCTGCGGGGCTATAAGAACTTAATAACTATTCCAGGTAAAAATTGTAGTTTTGATGATTTATAACTTGACATCTACTTCACAAAATTTATATATTACTCCTGGTATAAAAACTATCCTTAAATAAAAACTCAAGCCATTCTGAACTCGTTATTTATAAGCAAATTAGAATAAACATTTTGTATTAAACGATGAGTAATATTTAAAGTGTGCCAATATGACATTTTCCTTGATTTGATTTATTTTTAAGAAAAAAGAGCGATTGAAACTAAATCGTTAACATTCTGCAAACTAGCATAAGAAATTTCTATTAAATATATAATAAATTTCTTCGATATACAATATTAATTTGCGGTATTGTAAACTAAGCTCTCTGAACTAAAAATTTCGCTTCTTATTTAACGATAAAACCTAATAGTTAATAAAAAAATGTAGAGCAAAAAGTAAAATGATCTTCCGTTTACATTAGAGCTTAAAATGTAGAAATGGGATTTAAAACATTAAAAATAAGATGAAAAAAATCACAATTTTATTTTTTGTTAAAATATTCAATAAATTAATTATTTTAAATATTTCAGAATTTATTATGTCATTTATTTTATATCGTTTATGGTTGCTTTTTTAAGCTTTATTTAAGCTTTTTGCTACATATTAATTTCAAAACAACAATACAGAATTTTTTTTAATCATCTACCAATCGAACAATTCATATATTCTCCAGGATTTTTCTTTAGTTTTATTTGTATTGTATAAGTTAAAGTCTTGTAAAAAATACATGACTATTTCTAATGGTTCAAAATTAGTTTAGTTTGTATCTTTCAAGAATTTTTCAAGAATTAAATAATAAGATCTAATAAGTTTTTCGAAACTCGTATTTATTAATACACTTTTTGATAATTTACAGATATTTATAAGGTAGAATAAAAACTTAGAGAGTTTGAACTATTTAAAAAAGATTGACAATTTACAAAGGTATAAAAACTAAAAAAATATTTTATTTAAAGAACAATTTGATATTTATATCACATTGTTATTGGAATTCTTAAAATAAGATGTATTGAAGATTTTTTCGCAATTTTAATGTATTACATTGAACTTTTGTTCATGTACCATTTTAGAAAACAGAACAGCAGGAAGAGAGTTAAAAAAGTTATAAGAAATAGAATTTCTAATACAAAATAATACTAATATTTGTAATGCAAGCAGGAACTGTTCAAATTATTAATTAATCAATGGTAGAAGAAAATATTATTTCCTATCAAATATTCATTTTTTTTACCCCAAATGTCAAGAGTATTCAAACTTTATTCTTAAATTTGTTCAAAATCACATTTGATTTTCTATAAAATAATTTTTTTTCAATAAAATAAATTATGATCACTCTATTACCCATTACAAAATTAATTTCATAAAATAAATAGCAAGATATAAAAGTTTTTGAGTCCTTAGTTGTTGATTGAATTCCAGCTGTAGATATATGTCTGGGACCATTGCTCCTCTTTTTACACATCACTGAACAAAATGAATACAGAAGCCCTCTTTCTTCATACTCTAACAAGCCGAACTAATCATAAATTTTAAATCGTAGAAAAAGCATCTCGCAAAAAGGGTAGATTCACATAAATGTGCAATGATTTAATCCAGCTGATTTTAGTTATTCACAGTTTATTTTACTGTCACTACAGATGTTAATAAGAATTATTTTTTTTAATTATAATCAAAGATTCCAAAAGTTTGGTATCCATAGAACATGCCCTTGAGCATTGCATGTGTACCATAGGCCAAGGTCTTTATCAAGGTTTCGTCAATAAGCGGACGAGGAAACAGAAGGTGTGGTTTTATTTGATATGAAGACCAGATATTGAAGTAGCCTCCGGTGGTATTCAAATAAATCGACTCTACTATAAATTAAACAAAAAGGTAAAATGTGGTTGGTTCATGGTTGGTCTAAATTAGCATATGAAGCTGCGTAGCGGCATTCTTTATGTAAATTACAGAAAAATATCCAATGGCGCCATTTAATTTACAAGTTTTCGTGAAAAAGTAGGCTGTAATTAGCGATTTGTAGAGAACTAATTTATTAACTCTTCACAGAGAAGCATAAATCTTACGCATCAATTATAAAAAATGGAAGCGCTATGCTTTCTATAAGTAAAGTCAAGCGTAATATTAGGTCTTGAATTTTGTTTGCGTTAAGAATTATTTATTATTTCTGAAGAAAAACTTTCAAACAAATGTGAAGGATTTCGATGGTTCAATATGCGTGCTACATAAGCAAAAATTTATAGTATTACCTGTACAGTAAAAAAAATACCGATGAATTGTGTTAAAACTATTTTTTTATAAAGCAAAAAATCTAAAGGGAAAAGTTTCAAAACAATTGTCAATAAAATAATTACTATATTGCATAGTATCCAAGTGAAATACTACTGTCAATTATTGATCCCATCATACATTTGCTCACGGAGAATATTTCTAGTAAAAAAAACCTATAATTCTGGTTAATAAATTCAAAATATGCGGTATTTAAACCATTCATTTATTAGTTTTTCTGCTAATATCGCAACGATTTAGCGGAAACTCTGGTTTTCAAAGTTATACTCCTTATTACCACATATTTAGCAAAAAATACAAAAAATAAAAATTACAAAAAAGTGAAAAGCAAATTTAACTAAATAAATGATTTTTATGCCATGCTCTAAGGCATGATGACCACATTTAATCTTACCACATTTTATCGCATATTATAAAGCTGAATTTTATTGTTAATTTTAACAAAATAATTTCTAAAGCCCTTCAGTAAAAATTAATGAGCTTTTTACTGTTCCCATAAGGCTAAAAACAAGGTCAATTTTACCATATTCTGGTAGTTTTGACTATAATTTTTTTCTCAGTGTTGAAAGTTAAGAAATGTACTTTGTTTGATATAGTATAAATTTTAGAACACACGCACAATCTTTATAGTTAATAGGGTTGATTGCAAAAAGCAATTTTGATTATTTTATTCCATGATCTTGAATATCAGAGAAAATAATATTGATGTCCTTAAAAAAAAAAAAAAAAAAAAAAAAAAAAAAAAAAAAAAAAAAAAAAAAAACGAAACTCTAATAGATGTTTAAGAGAGTACAATGCAAAATTTGTACTTTTTAGATCTTAACATTAACGCACCAGCACAATTATTTCAGGATTATTCAAATTTAAGGGAAAAGTTAAGAATGCTTATACGAAAAAATTCACAAAAGAAAATCAATCAATCAAAAACGAAACACACTTTTCCCTTAAATTTGTTTGAGAAATTTTTTAAAGTTTGAATCCATTTTTTTCTCAACTTCATACTTATTATATTTACCCTGAACATTTGATAGAAAACTTGATTGGTGATTTATCGTAGTAAATGACAAAAATAGGAATTTATAAACAATTACTTAAAATAATTAAAGCATAATTCAAAAGTTTAGAAAATTAAGATTAAATTCAATGAAAAACAGACTCTGAATTTAATCTTGAACGCATATACAAATGTATAAACTTGTTTTAGAAAAACAAAAAAAATATTTCGTTTTAAACCAGACCAAAAAGAATTTTCGTCACCGTAATGTCCAAATATGTTTATGGTTTGTCCACTGGTTATTTGTCTTAATTTTTTATAACATATTGAGTGAATATATATTTTTCATAAATTGTTTTTCAGAAATTACCTTCACAACTCAAAAAAAACTTTTGTTTCTTTTTTACACAATTTATACAAATGTTTGAGTCACCTCAGAGAAATGAAAATATTTTGAGGGAATTTATTGCTTTGTTTTACAAAATATAATAATTTTCATTCGCTGTTGGAATATAATTTATGTTAAGTTATTAGTGCTTTTATTAATCATTCTTAGCTTATAATAAATTTACAAACACAATTAAAATCATGTTCTTTTTAAAATCTTAAAAATTTAACTTTTAAAGGGAACAATATTTTAACAAATTAACAATAGTTTTAACAAATACAACTTTTATAGCTACCGCTTCATGTTCTTAATTTCAGTATTTAGGTTTCAGGAATTTTAGGTTTCTAGAACCTTTAAAACGTTATTTGAGTCTAAGCTTAAATTTCTCTAAAAACCATAATTTGATAAAGTTATGCTACTGAATCTATATTAAGTTTGAACCATTTTATTATTATTAATCAACAAGTATAAAAAATTTGCTATTGCATGAATTTATAATACTATTCACATGAATAGTAGCTTCACTATTTTCGCTTACATAATAATTTTAATTATAATAGCAATATTACGACATTAATTTTTACAATAATTGCAATACTTATTTCGTTATTTATTTTATTAACTTATACATCGTTATTTCTGAAATTCTGAAATTTTTATAAAATAACAACTATTTTTTTTATCATTGTAAAACAAAAACTAAGACATTAAACTCTCGTGACAAAAGAAAAGAAAATAATTCACGAAAAAGTGCTGATTTTCTGCTTCTTGATCTTTGTTTCAGATGTACAAAAAGTGTGGAAGTCATTCTTGCTGGGAACCATTGAAATAGATCAATTACTTTTATTACAAAAGTCATCAGATCAAATGGGAGAGAGTTAAAGTAAATTGTTCTGATTTATTTTTATTAATTCACTATGTTTTATTTACAAAACTATCAAATCTAGAAAAATTAAATAAATAAATAAAAAGAAAAAGTAATACAGTGAAATTTCATGACAAATAAATAAATAAATGAACTGAGGAGAAAGTAATAATTTTCTACTTCCTGATCACTCTTTTTGAGCAGTACAAAAAGCATGGAAGTCATTCTTGCTGGGAACCATTGAAATAGATAAATTACTTTCATTACAAATGTCATCAGATCAAATGGGAGAGAGTTAAAGTTAATTGTTCTGATTTATTTTTATTAATTCACTATATTTTATTTACAAAACTATCAAATCTAAAAAAAATAAATAAATAAATAAATAAATAAAAAGAAAAAGTAATACAGTGAAATTTCATGACAAATAAATAAATAAATGAACTGAGGAGAAAGTAACAATTTTCTACTTCCTGATCACTCTTTTTGAGCTGTACAAAAAGCATGGAAGTCATTCCCATTGGGAACCATTGAAATAGATGCAAAAGTCATCGGATCAAATGGGATAGAGTTAAAGTAAATTGTTCTTATTTAATTTTATTAACTCACAGTATTTTATTTACAAAATTATCAAATTTAGAAAAAATAAATAAAAAGACAAAAAAAAATAATAATACAGTAAAATTTCATGACAAAAGAAAAATAAATGAACTGAGGAGAAAGTAATAATTTTCTACTTCTTGATCACTCTTTTTGAGCAATACAAAAAGTGCGGAAGTCATTCCCATTGAAACAGATCAATCAATTTCTTTACAAAACTTATCAGATCAAATGGGAGAAAAGACTTTTATGAGGGTGACTACATGTTTATTCCAGTCAGGCTTTAACAACTTTCCATGAGCTACTGCAAATGTGACCTTCGTTGATGGTTGAGGTCTGACATATGATCTTACAGGCTTGACGAACGAGGAAAAAATGAATATCTTTCATTCTTGCAACTCGACCCTCGCCTTAGGCCATGAACCAGTTTGTTGATGACTTGCACCCATATGAGTGGCAATAGACAGAAAAAAATAATTTATTCTATTTAGAACAGAAAACAAAAGTTTGATATTCTCGCTGAGATGTGTCATTCTATTCTTTCTTTTTTGCATATTAGTAATTGAAATTTCTTTTATGTATTATTTGTCTTTGTTTCAGAAAAGATACTCTTGTTGAATCATTATTTGGTTCAGACAAATAAAACAATTTCCTTTTTTCTTTCACCGATTCTCTTTGAAGAATGTGCATTTCTGTAAATAATTTTTTTAAATATCAACATGTAAATTAGATATATAGCGAAGATTCCAGGAAAGACCACCTCTTTGCAACGACCTCCTCTATTTACGACCTTTTTGGGAGGCACAGAATTTTTTCCATAGACTTTGTGTTGAAGAAAACTTTTCGGAGAAACCATTAAAATTTTATTCATCGATTCTTTTTTCATGATGGCAACATAAGTGGCATTTCCGCACCAAGAAAATGATGCTGATTAAAATTATAATCGTTTGCGAAAAATCGTTTAGGCTGAGCGCAACCAGCTTTCTTCGTTCCTCAATGAAATAGATATCCCACAAGAACAAATTGAAAGAAATGTTATATTCCACAAGAACAGCCTAATTTCGATAAGATTTTGAAGCTAATGGAGGTAACCCTTAAGAACGACCAATCTCCATTAACGACCATTTTACTGTGGAACAGGAAGTGGTTGGTCCAGAGAGGTTTCACTGTTTAATTTAATGACTTTAATTTACAATATTTGGTTTGTTTGTTGTTTTCAAAATATAAAAGAAATACAAATTATAAAATATTTAAGAATATTAGAAATGTAATTTTGCTTTTAAAAAATAACTTTTACCATAAAAATGTAACAAAATTTGCCAAGAAATTTTAAAATTGGCTCAGCGACGAAATTTTGGAAGAATTATTTTTGAAAAATTTATGTGCATGATCAGTTGGAAAAAATCACGGATAAGATACATTTATGAATAATGTCAAATTATTTCTTATTAAAATTCTAATTTAGCTAATACATTGTTATTTAAAAAACTTTTTAAATGCAAAATTAAGCAGGAATTTCTGAATTTAATATTTAAAATAATTAATTATAGTATTTTATATTTTAATTTTATAATAATACAATAATATTTTAAATAATATTTTAATTTTATAATTTAATATGTAAGATTAACTTTTCCGATTATGGAAAAAAGTTTTAAAAAAACCATTTATGGTCCACAATGTTCTTTGGGGAATGAATTATACATGGTGACATATTCAATTTGTAAATTTTATGTATGAATTCAGAACCTAAAATAAACAGTAAAAAAAGGAATGAAAGAAAAGATCAACTGGCAAATGACATTTCGTGTAGCTTTGAAATCATAACCAAGCAATCGTCAAATTTTTTAATGAATCGTCAAATTTTATACATGAAAGTGTATTCAAAAATTTTTTCAAAATTTAAAAAAGATTTCAAACAAATTACTCAATAATTTCAAATAATTTTCATAAAAATTACAAAAAAACAAAAAAAAACAAAACAAAACAAAGAAAAAAAAAAAANAAAAAAAAAAAAAAAAAAAAAAAAAAAAAAAAAAAAAAAAAAAAAAAAAAAAAAAAAACAGAGAGGCGGCTTTTAGGATTAAAGTTCTTCTTTTTTTTTCAATACAATATGCACTGAGGAAAATAGTATGGTCAAAACTGCTAAAATACGGAAAAATTTACCGAGTTTATGGCTCTACAGGAACTTCAAAAAGCTCGGTAATATTTGCTGATATAACGGATACTTACCATATGAACGGAAAATTGTCAAATTAATCGTTTAAATATCGTATATTTGGTTTTATTAGCCACAATTCTGCTTCAGATATGTCATTACCATGCAATATGATAGTTTCACCAGAATTTTGTTTCCTGGTGTGGACTATTCAAAAAGAAATTCGAATAACTTAAGAAATCTTTTTAATTCAACAAATTATTTTGTATTCAAATTCTTTGATCAAAATACATTCATGATATTAGTAATCTATATTTATAATATATAATTTTAATAACTAAAATTCCCTTCCCATAAAATTCGTTTTCAGTTACTGTTTTAGTTACATCGAGTAATTTTATGTAAGGCTTAATTCTAATCATTTTTAATAATCATTAGGTTGAATTTATTGCTATATATATATATAAATATATATCTATAAATAAATAAATAAANTATGCATTCTTGTGACGAATACAATTCATATAAGAGCGGTTTTCTATTAGATGTTCAATCAATATTTAAATAACTCTTTTCTGCATAATTTTTCTAAACTCAAAACTATTCGAAATTTGTCACTTCTTTTATTAAACTAACAATTAGAAACTGTAGGGATTGTTCACTGTCTAAAAAGCGATGTGTTTAAAGTTTCCTGAAATTAAATTTCGCAAAAATTTTACTTTGTTAGTTACCTGAAGGAAAATGTATTCAGTAATTTGCATGACTTATCAACTAGATTGAAAAACACCTTTTTTCCGTATTCACTCTTTTTTCCGAATTCCAATAAACCTGTGATTTAACATTTCAAAACTCCTTGTGGTTAGGGATTCTTAGTCAATACCATTATTGAAAGTTTAATAAAAATAAACACAAAACAATTTTAACTTAATCTAGAATAAATTTACCAATCGTTTTTTTTTTCTTATAATAAGCCATAATTATTTTAGCGTATAATTCAAGGCTCTTAAACAAAACACGATTAAATCTATGATCAATTGCTTTTGTAGAACAGGATATCCTAAATATAACAATAGGAAAGAGTGAATGTTCCAATTGTCACTACAATAAGAGACATTTTTTAAGAAAATAATGTGTTGGGTTTTATTTTTTTTTAAACATTATTTGTATTGATTTTAAATCTTCGAGTTTAGAGAAATTCCAATAAACCTGTGAAATTGAATGAAGCACTGAATCAGAAATTGTGATATCGCCTCAAATCCCCCATATCTTTTAAACTCAAAAGTAAAACCTTAGAGCGTTTAATGTGAGCAAAGTAAGTCGATAAAAAAACGACAAAAAAATGAAGCTACTTATCTGTTATGGAAAAGGAGAGAAGTTTTATAGTCTTATCCTAGGTGGGAAGTTTTGCAGAGATAAATTTTTTTGCTGCACTCAAAATTCGTATCTTCAACGCTCTTGTCATTAACAATGATTTATTGCTTATCCCAGTTATTACTATAAAAAAATCTAATTTATGTGATTTATTTCATGTTGTTTTGAGTTACTAGTAAACTTTCAAACTGGTTTATAATTTTAAAATTGAAACCAATGATTTTAAAAATATATTAATTAAAATTTAACTAAAATTTAAAATACATACAAAATTTAAAATACATTAGGTAGAAATGATTGTGTTTCAAAGAGAAATTAAAATCTTCAGTATTCAAGCAATTTCGGCTGAAAATTCTGCAAAGAAAACCAATAATCCAAGTTTTTAAAATGAAGTGAATCTCATAAATATATCTCTGTACCCAGCATAATTTTTAAATTTTGGTAGAGATGCACATAAAAATAAACTGTATTTATAAAAAATATCCTTCTTTATTTTTTTAAATTCATTCCATTTTTAAAGTATTTTTATTGAATACTTAATCACAAATAAGCTCTATTGATCGTATTTATTGTATTTTTTATTTTCTGACAGTTTATTTAAATCTTTTTATTTAAGAGTGTTTTTGCAATAGTTTGAAAAAATGCTGCTGAAATGCTGCTGAAGAAACAATTGGTTTATATAATTGTTTCACGGTAAGTAAGCAATAAAACATTTATTTCTATCTTTTAATTTTTTTCTCCATTCACAAACTTAACTAACGTTAACGAAACGTTAAGTAAATTATATAAAAGTAAGAAAAGGTAAAAAATGCAAGGGTTAAAGATAGAACAACTTTAAAAAAAACTGATATATCTATCTCTGTTTGAAGAAATTAAAATTGAACTTTAATTAATTACCATTTTTGAATTAAAAGCACTAATTAATTGTTATAAATCACTTCAATATTTGTTGAAAATTTATTTGAAAATCAGAAGTAAAAACTCAAATAAAGTATGGAACAAAATATTTTTAAAATCTAGTGTTTTACGTTAAAATTTGAATTTTTGAACAGCAGAAAATTTTAATTTAAAGATTATTGATTATTGATTAAGCAAACAGTGATTTTGCTTACAATTATTTAAGGTATATTTACATTTCGGTAAAGTGCTTGAAATTATCTTTCCTTTTCATTTTATAATGATTTTTCTTTACTCTTTATATATATACCATTAGTGTTTTTGAAAAGTAATTTTTAATGCAACTCTTCAGCAAATAAAAAAACTGGGCTGATTATACTTTTTTGAAACAAATAGCTAAAACAGTGGTTTTTGAGTTGGTAATCCTTTTCTTTTAAAGCGAAAAATAAATAATGCGAAATTAGTTGAAATTTAAAGCAATCAAAATTTCAAAATAACACTACATATATAGTTTTCATGAATTTTCGACAGTTGAATAATTTTATGAATACATAAATTCATTTTATATAATAAAAGTTACATAAAAACTTTAAAATTATGCATTCGTATGAATAAACTTTCTAAGAGCGAAAGCTGTCAATAAAAAGAAAAGAATGAACTATTTAAAAACCTTTTATTTAAAAAAAAAACCAGTAGCCAACTATTTTAAAATTCCAACTTTTCGCATTACTTAAGGACTAAAGAATTTAACTTTCATTACTAAACTTGCAAAATGTCAATAAAAGGGGTAGTGGGTTTCACGACCTTAGCAGTTACAGGTCCAATACAGGTCGATAGTTCGGTGTTTAACAATAGACAGGAACATGACCTGTCAACCTTCTCCAACTTGTTCATACTGTCTTAATCTGCTTAGATATCAGAATAAGTTAAGCACGTTTTTTCTATTTTCAAAGAGCATCCTTAAGGGTCTTGCAAATAACAATTGAAAGGTCAGACTATCTTACAAATGCGTTAACTATTGTGAGATACTAAGTTAGAGGATATTTTCAACAGTTATAATCCAATAGTCATTAACTCAAGTCTGTAATTGAGAAACTAAATGGTTGCTTTTGACTTTTAATGAAGTGTATATAATATCTGTACTTATTTGCAAATTGAACGTTGAACTATATTATCGGTTTCTTTGAAACATTTCATCGTGCAGATATGCTACAATTTTAACAATGGCTAAAACTGTTTCCGTTCAAGTTGAACAACACTATTATGTAATAAAGTTCAATAAAAATTACTACTTGAAATTAAAATAAAAATTAATTATTATTGTTGCAACAAACTTTAACGATATTATGATTTAACGACTATTAATTTTAACGATTTAACTCGATACCTAAATGCTTACAATTTTTCACTTTCAATGTTTTATTTTTTGTTATTCAAAAGCTTTAATTTAAAATGCGTTTGCTTAACTGTTCTCATAATAGTCATTTAGAAGTTACACGTGTGGGAACGTGATTAATCATGACAAGTTAGCTGCTAACTGAATGTGGTGGCGAGTAAACCATATTATCAGGAAATTATTTAATATTGATCTTGATTCTAAGATAATATAATTCAAGTAGAACTGATAGATAAAAATTGTATTTCAAGAGAACTTTTTGATATATACAGCTTAAATAAGTTCAAAACTTAGTTTATTTCTTAGAAAAAAATTTATTAAAATAAAAAAGAAAATAATAACTAATTGATTTATTAACAAAAATTTATTTTGAAACTTTGTTTGTTTAATCAATAAATGCATTATCAAATTATCATTATAATTGTAGAGTTCATTTTTTCATTGTAAAGCAGCTGCATAAATTGCAATGTCTACTTCATAAATTTACTTTTGATCAAGTAAATCAAATTAGATAAGCTTCTTTTTAGAATGAGGCAATAATCAGTGTAGTGTACGTGTTCTACTGCACTTCTTTAACATAATCTCAATACGGATATTATGTCATCTGCAACCCATGATTTCGCATGATTTTTTTCTCATTTTACTCCGCCCCCTTCAGTGATTTTTCTCAATTTAAAATAGTCATGATAAAGGTATTTAGTATTTAATCTTGTTATAAAATTTCTTAGATAAATCTTTAAAAAAAAAAACTAGATTAAGTAAAAGAATACTATTATATACAGATTCCTAAACAGAGAAGAATTAATATTTCTGATGGCCAAAAAATTTTACTGACTGTGCGGAACTCACAGTTCTGCCCTAACATCAAAATTAGTCTGAAAGAATGTTCCCTTCTGTTGAGCAATTAATGAGATTTAACTCTGTCGAGACAAAAACTACGAGACAAAACTAACCAATTTATTTCAACTTACAATCTTCAGGAGTAACACATTCTATACGATCAATATGGAAATTAATGATCAAACCCACTTTAAAAAAATAATAGATTATTATTAGACAATTATTTTACTTTAAAGATCTTATGTTTTGGCTTTGTATCTAATTTAGTAAAAATATTCATCTTTATAATACCATTTAAGACGTTAGTAAAGATTAATAGTTTTAAAATTCACTTTCTTCCGAAGTTAATTGAAAGATCTTGTGTAATTAATTCTGCAAGTACCTCCTATAGAAAAAAAATATAATTAATTTTATTATCTCATTTATGCGTTTAATGATAGTTCAAAACAAAGAGTTTTGTAAAAAAATCATCTTGCAAAACTTTAAATTTATTAATAAAATGAAAGATGAGCTTGTTAAATTTAAAGAAGTAATTTTAGGTGGATGGCATGTGCACGCGGATATTAAATATTCAGAATGTGTGGCTTTGAAATTAAGATTGCGATTGACAATACCACCAATCACGCATATTTCAATGGCATCAAGTCCATTGCCGGAATTTTAGAACTTTTGATGAATATTAAGTGCTTGAACTTATCCTAACCTTTAGGCAAGTCAAGACCAAAGCATGACATTTAGTGTACGTCGTGACTGGAACGACTATAACGAAAAAAATATGACAATCTCGAAATAGTTAGATGCAACAGTCTGCGACATAAGGTTTAAGTTTGTCATTTTTAGGTTTCTTAAAAATGAGGACAGCTCTGCTTCCATCTTATCTGACAGAAAAATAATAATGTTGCTTTTGAGGTTGGATTTCAAAACATTCTTTTTTTTTTCTTTAGGTGACATGGTTGATAGATCATCGGTGAAGCATCAACAGGTAAAAGATGAAAGGATTGTTATCAGGAAGTACGAATATATCAGTTTTTTTCCAATATACAATTTTTTTTTACAACTTAAACATTTTGTTTACAGTCATTTGGCTGTATTATTCTTTGAAAAATACCTAAGTGTCTTTCATATCAGTTGAAATTGCTTGTAGTTTTTTGTTATAAAAAGAACATAAAGATGTGATAGATTACGAAAATTGTATTGAATTAATCGGAAATTATTATATGTATCTAAAATATAATATTAAAAAAGAATTATATATTTTTTTAAACTAAAGACGGAAATTTTTTTATTAATTTATATACTTATAAAATAACTTGATTAAATTAAAACTTTTCTTGGAAGTTATAGATTATAGAAAATTAAGATATATGTTATAAACAAGCCTTCAACAGTATGCTTACAGTCAAAACACTGAAAACTATTTAGAGCCTAGCTAATAGATGAGAGCAGGGCTTAAAATATTCAGTTCCAAATTTACAATAATTGTAAGTAAATTTGTACATTTGGGAGATTAAAAATGAGGAAGCAATTAATAAGTTTTATAGTGTTATAATATATATCAATTTATGTTAACTTCTGTCACTAGACAAAACTATAAATTTAACTTTCAAAATTTTACTGTGAATTAAGTTAAACCTAATTGTTATCAAAGCTTACATTTGTCTTGTGATTCTCAATTTTTGTTTTGAATATGGTTTTCAAGGCATAAGTTTTTCAGATCTATCATGTTTTGTTTATCTTTTTTTCTCTCTTCAATATATATATATATATGTATATATATATATATATATATAACTTATTAACTGCTATATATATATATTATTATATATTAGGTTATGATTGAAACTGGATTAAAATATCGCACAACCTGACAAATTACAACTATAATTCAATTATCATATAAAACTAACATGGTTTAATATTTTGACAAATTCTTTTACTGAAAAGGGGGGAATTCTCACAAAAGGAAACATAATCTAATAAAATAATAGCATTGATTTCAATTACAAATTCAATTTCAATAGAATTCCTAGAAAAGTTTCCAAATAATTCATATTGATATTGTAAATCTTAAGCACATTCAAATTGTTTAAAAAATCGTCACTTTCCGCTAATTTTTATCTTTACTCATAAAACTCATTCTGAACCGGATTTCGTAAAACATACATCGTGTTTATTGTAGTGTAAGAAGTATGCTGTTCATAAAAATCATGCCTTTAGATAAAATGTATCCTTTGATTGGGTTTGTAATTTGACCGAATGGAATAAAAAGGTCGGATAATAAATTTTAAGAGATTTCGTTTTTTGTAAATGGCCAACAGTATTGAGTAACTGCCTTATCCAAGCATGGAAGGGTCAAGGTTTTCATTTGAGGAAGTTCAAATAATTCTCAAATCTTATTCTCATATTTTTAATAAGTAAATAGCACGCAATGGAATTGTTTCCTTTTGTCTGATAACGAGTTAAATACTGAAAGTTAAAATCTTGAAAAGTACGAATAAATCTAAGACATGAACATGAAAAAAATTTACCAAATTACTGGTTGTATATTTTACTGGTTATATACATTTTTTAGAACTGGCTATACATTTTACTGACTATATATTTTAAACTGACTATATATTTTACTGGCTATATATTGCTATATATTTTACTGGCTATATATATTTTAATATAGTATCAAATAAACTATGCGTATATACATGCTGTTTTTACCAAGGAAAATGAAATGTTTATATTTGTTTCGAAGCTTTCAAATGGATTTAACAAATTGTTACATTTTAAATAATGCCATTGTTTAGTATATTTAAGCAAGCCTTTAATATCGTATACACTTATTATTTAAAGTATTTTATTGTTATTTGAATTTAAGTTCAGAAGTGAAAGAATTTTAATGTGATTCAAAAGTTTTAGTTTACTTTAGACATGTAGGTCATTTCTTTTTTGCCTTGGTAACAAAAGTATCCTAATTTTGAAATAGAGATAGTAAAATCATTTTTTCCTCAAGCAGAATTATTTTCCGGGTATTTTCTTTTCTTTTTATTGCTTAGAATGTGATAACCATTTGCTTAAAAAATACAATCTATTGTTATGCCACTAAGATAATTAAAAAAATATTTTATATGCATATATATTTGTATGTACCTACGTGTTTTCGCACTTCCATACATTGTATGCATAATTGAACATTGTATATTCATAAGCTTTATTTTCATACTGTTATTGTATGTTCTACCATATAAGGATCTGGTGACTGGAATTTATACTTTAATTGTATACTAAAATCGTATATTTTGATCACTTGCAATAACGATTTCATGCAATCATACATTTTTATTAATTGTAATCAAGACTACACGTAATCATACACTTTAACTACTTGTAATTATAATTACTTGTAATCACATATTTCAATTTTTTGTCATCATGATTACCTGTATTTGTTTCTTGATGTGATAACAAGTAATCATGACAATATATAATCAGATATCATGATTCCTCGTAATGGTAATCACCTGTAATAGTGGGTAAAGTAATTCATTATATGGTAGTAATTCTTTGCAATTAATATCAGTTGTAATCTATTACTGTAATCGACGCCTGATATGGCACCTTTTTTTTGGTCAGTTAATCAAAAAGTTTCTCTAGATAAACGGTGGGTTACACTGATAGGGTGTCATATCAGTATCTCTGTTACACTTGGATTGAAATTCTTGGGTAATCAACCTGCCTTTTGTTGCTCGATTTGCATTTTACGAATGAAAAATTTTTGTTTTTCTCTGAACAGTCCCGTTTGTTTTATGCCTATTTTTTCTAGTTTTCTCTCATTTAAAAAAGAATACATTCAGTTATTAATGTCGTATCGCATTAAACTCTTCATATTATTCAAAGTTATTATTAAGTCAAATAAAAGTTAGTCTGCTTCTGATGTGGTCACTCAGGTCATTGCTGATAACTGAAATATTTATGTTTACCCTGATTCCTATAATTAAATTACTTTTAAAGTTCTTTGTTTTATTAGACATAACATTCTTAGTTTTAATTAGACTTAAATTCTTTCCGATTTTTAAATTTTTTTAAATGAATAATCCTATTTAGAAAGCAGTTTAATATCGATGTTTTCTTTGGCAGTGCTTTCCCCAAGAAGTAGGAAGGATAAGCATCCCTTGGGAATATGTTACTATACTACTATGGGTAAATATTTAACTATTCATGCTGTGGAAGGATTTTTTCTGCAATACCACAAATATCGGTTTATTCGGCATATATCTTTAAAGGCATTTTTACTCAAATATTTGTTTGAAATATATGCATTATTGTCTTTGAACAGGTTCTTATAAGTTCCCGAATAACATTAAAAGGATAGCTTGTAAGTTTTCTAGGCCTCTTGTATCATAATCATAAACGAAAAATTTTATATTTTAGAAAATTTAAGAAAAAAGAAAATAATGTTTTCATTCTATAGTCAAAGTATTATAGCAACTTGTCTTTTTGTGTATTTCAAGAGTGATATTAAAACTACTCAAATATAATTTTAATATTCGAAAGATTTTTTTAACGTTAATATTATTTAAAGTTATTCATAATTTCATCACTGATTTTGAAGGATTAAAAAGTATGACAAATGGAACATGCATTATAAATATAAACAGTAAAAGAGTTTTTTATTTTGCTTCATAGACATTTTATAAGGAAATAATTTATCCATAGGATATATTTTTATAAATTTTTTAAAGTAAATTGGTCATGAGAGGAAAACACACTAAATTATAAAACACAGTGATTCTTAATATTTACTGCAAATATTACAATAGCATAGTATTGGAAAAGGTGCGACAAGTATCCATTTAATGTAGAAAAATTTGTAACGTATAAAATGTATATCTGCCGTGAACTAATGTTTTACTTTATCAAATATCTATAAGCCCTATTGAAGAATTTCACTACTTAATGCAGGGTTCAATTGTGTGGTATTTGTCATATTTTAATATTGCTATTATTATTAAAGTCTCTTAAAAACAGAGAAAGAATTATGAACAACCCCATACATCTTGCATTTTTAGGAATTAGTATATGGTATTGTCGATGCAAATTTTTAAATATTAATGTAATAATGGGACTCGCAAGTATGAAAAGGTGACCAGAAGCTTTAATTCAATACTTTGATAATCTGATATTCTTTTCATTAATTTTAAATGAATTAAATATATGTAATTTAATATGAGATATTATTATTCATTGCGCATTATCCTATAAATAACAATTAACTCTGTTTAATGTAAAATGTGCTCAACGTAATCTTGACAAAGAAAACGTACTTATCCATCTAAAGGTAAGGAAGAGATAAATTATTCAAATTAGTAACATTAGATACGCATTTATTGCGCTTCTTGCAATTTGTTCTAATTACAAAACACAGGTGTTTCTGCATCTTCAGGTTAAAGTTGTGCCAAAATGGTAATAAATTCCCACGAAATTGCTTAATAATTACCATTTGGAATATTAAACAAATGTAACAAAAATACAACTCACGATTTCTTTATTACTGCACGAAATTCCCTCCTCTTTTTTAGCACTACAGATATCACTACCGCTA
Organism: Parasteatoda tepidariorum; assembly: GCF_043381705.1. Lineage (NCBI taxonomy): Eukaryota > Metazoa > Arthropoda > Arachnida > Araneae > Theridiidae > Parasteatoda > Parasteatoda tepidariorum. The sequence goes on along the minus strand of NC_092214.1, from coordinate 21,187,553 downwards.
GCTTCTGGCTAAAGATGCCTCATCCAGGATTGATAAAAAAAAAGCGTAATAAAGCACCTTAAGAATGTAAATCCAGGAAAACACCTCATTGTAAGAAAAGATTAATAGAATTGCTTCGCAATTAAGAGGCAGCAAGAAATACCACGGTTTCCAATGAATAAAGGAAGCAGCAATTTACAAATGAACAGTTATATTTTTATGAATAGTAAGACCAAACATTAATTGAAAGCGTTCGTAATATTTTTGACAATGGTTAAGTTTATAGAGCATATTTCAATGTTGAAATGGTTTTATCGGAATCAGTTCTTATTATTCTGTACACCATTTGGTTATGCACGGGTAGTTAACTCGATTGATATAGATGAAGAGTTTCAAACTAATAGTTTGCCTACAGGGTGCTTTCTTCGTTTCCTATAAGGAGTCATTGACACAGCACTGAGTAAAATATATCCAGTTATCAAATTTTCTGTGCCCTTTTTTCTTTCTCCTCTTTTTTTTAAAAAAAAAGGAAGAAGTTATTTATAAAACATAGTATAGTAGTGTGAAAAAGTCACCAGTCAATAAATTGTTGTTTTAATTTGATTAGTATAAAATAAAGTTAAAATAACTTCTCCTTTAAGATAGTGTATGTTTATTAAATGTTGCAAAATTTTTATTATGCATCTTTTTAAAATGATATGTATAAAAAGCCGAAATCTGTAAGAAGTTATATACCAGGTGTGCATATACCTGTTATATACCTGTCTGTCCGGCTTGTATAATACCAGCAAGAAACATTCGCACACCCCTGCATTTACTTTCACTTATAATATAGCATTTTTAACCCTTTAATTTCAGCAAACATTACTGTCTTTACTTCATAGTTGCTATTTATTGTGTGAATTCATTTGCTATTCTTTCATGATACTATTTAAAAAGAAGTGAATAATATGACGGTGTCAAACAGCAGAAATTTACTTTATCATTGTTAGATTCTTTTTAGAAAATTAAGGTTTAACAAATCTGAGAAACTCCAGTGATTTTTAATCTTTTTCCTTTAAAAAAAATTATTGTTTCCGCTCTTAAACCAAATGTAGTTTATATTACCATTTGATTTCATCATTTTGAATACGTATCATTTGAGTTTGGCGCAGAGTGCGAAGAACCTATGACATTCCTATGACATTCTATCGAACCCCATTCATATTTAATCTAATGGTTTTTAATCATATTTAATCTAATGGATCATACTTAATCTAATGGTCCATCATAAACTAAAAATTCTATTTGATTAGTTAGTTTAGGGAAAAAAAGCGAAAGAAACTTACCGAAAAAGAAAAATTCTGTTCAATATTTATATATTTCTTCTCAACAGACATTTTCAACAAAAAATAAATTTAAATAAAATAGTTTTTGCATATAATGGTAGGCTATTCCTCTTTAAAGTAACATAATAAATAAGCTTCACCACACATATTATTTTGTCGTTACAACAGTTTGAGAACAAGAGAATTCTATATAATCCAAAGTAATAATTAAGATATATAACGTCAGTGTTATTGAGGTCTAAGATTTGTAATTACAATTTTTTGCACTGATCAGTTCGTGTCAAACAATAGATACACGATGTATGTAATTTACCTTCTCGGTTGAAAAAAAAACACGAAAAAGATGGGAAAAAATATAACAACCAAATTACTTTCATCACTTCATTCAGAAAAAGGGAAGTAATATCTCACGACTATTTGAGCAGTATAATACATATTTTTAGACGATAGATTGCTGTGGGTAATAATTACTCTTTATAATTTTCTCGAACTCTAATATGAAAAAGTATTCATGCGTATAGTGACGATTTTTTACCGGGAATTTTGTTTATTAAATTCATGTGATATGTGAGTACACTGTAAAAAAAATTGTGAATCTAAGCACCAAAAATGATTGCAACTAATTAAAACCAAAGTGGTGTTTCACTGGATGTTCCACTACACCAAAACCAAGATTAGTACCTAATGCAGTGCCAGTCTTGCTACTATTATCAAGTTGCTTATTTCATTAATAGAATAATTTTCAGTGCAAAAAAAAACTTCTTTGCATACAGCATTATTTAATTAAAGTAAAATTTTTTTTAAACGATCTTAAAAAATCAAATTCATTTTTAATGCAGAAGTTCAACGTTGCACCATCGCAAAATATGCATTAAACCATTTTTAGAAGCTGACAATTATAAATATTTAATATGTTCTAAAATTTCGGAGCTTTCGAAAAAAATAAAAAAAATAGTGTCAATACATCGAATATTTGAGAATTTCTCTCTATTATAACGATCTGTGCCGCTGAGGTTTAAATTCTCAGTCAGACTCTGATCAGCAGTAGCCTTCATATTATTTCCTCAATAATAAAGAGATCAAATACTAGTACGAAATGTTTAATAAAAATGTATTTAAACAATGTATTTAAGGACAACTAGGTGAACTCCAATAAAAATAAGACTCATTGCAGGAGAGAACTTGAATTGTGAAATAGACATGTTAATTAAGAAAATAGACGCCTTGAAAAATTGGGCGTCTTTACGAAAATATGAAAGTTCAAAAATATCTTTAATTTATATTATAAGTGTCATACGAGGGTTGCCATTTATATTTCTGGCCTTGGCAACAGTAAGTGTTGCTAGGCGACCGCAGACGATTTTAATCGAAAGTTTGATATTTTTAAACATAAATTCAGCAGACGATTTACCATTATAGCTTCATTTGTGTTGTTGACAGTAAATTGAAAAGTTCTTCTCTTTCAAAAAATGGAATTGAATCGTGAACATTTTCGTGCCATTATTTTTCATAACTTTCGACGTGGATTGTCAAGACAAGAGTGCTTCGATGAACTTAATTCTTTATTCAGCGATAAAGCGCCATCCTACAGCACTGTAAAAAATTGGTATAACGAATTTAATCGTGGTCGATGTTCGATCCAGGACGAATCCCGTGCAGGTCGTCCAAAATCCGTTGTTGTGCCAGAAAAGATCGATGCTGTGCGTGAACTGATAAAGCAAGATCGTCATGTGACATACCGTGAGATAGAGGCGTCTTTGGACATTAGTATGACTAGCATCAATAAAATATTGCATGAACATTTGAGCGTAAAAAAAATTTGTTCGCGTTGGATCCCGCATAATCTGACAAACGCTCAAAAAAAGGCTCGTGTCGATTGGTGCAAGGAAATGTTGGAAAAATACGTTCAAGGTACATCAAAGGCTGTGTATAACATCTACACAGGTGACGAATCATGGATCTATGCATATGAGCCGGAAACAAAACAGCAATCAACTGTATGGGTCTTCCAAGACGAGGCAAAACCAACAAAAGTTGTTCGAGGAAGAAGCACATCGAAACAAATGATTGCCTGTTTCTTCGGCATTAACGGTCATGTGGCAACAGTGGCGTTAGAGCAACGCAGGACGGTCAATTCTGAATGGTACACGACCATTTGTTTGCCAGAAGTCATCGGAGAAATTCGAAAAAAGCAGAAGAACAGGCGAATCATTCTTCATCATGACAATGCGAGCTCTCACACATCGACTCAAACAAAGGCATTTCTGACGGAGCGAAAGATCGAACTGATGGGTCATCCGCCGTACAGCCCTGATTTCCCATACATCAAAAATAAATTACGTGGACAACGATTTTCGACCCCGAAGAAGCGGTTGATGCATTCAAAACGCATGTTTTGGAGTTACCTCAATCGGACTGGAAAAAGTGCTTTGAAAATTGGTTCAAACGCATGCAAAAGTGTATATATCATCATGGAGAATATTTTGAAAAACAATAAAACCAATTTCGATCCTACATATTTGTTTTTTCATTATTAGGCCAGAAATATAAATAGCAACCCTCGTACTATATTTGTTGGCCAGTGTATTAAAAGCCTTCAAACAAAATTACACAATGTTTAATACCACCAACCGTGGGAAGCAAAGTGCATGATATTATAATAATTCGTTTTAAAATTTTAAAAAAATATTTCAAAACTCTTAATACAATTTAATATAAACTTTCTTTTTTATAACGGTACATATTATATCAAAACCTATATATTTTCATAACTATTTTACATTAAAGGATATTTCCAACGCTTCATTTATTCCTGTAGTCAAAGTTAAGCATTGTTTTTGCAGAAGAAAACGTTCATAAAAATAATATATATATTTATTCCAATCGTTTGAATACTGGTCACACCAGTGGAGAAAGATCAAACCTTAAGATCACATATTCATCACGATAGGTCCTGACTGACGTATGTCATTAAAAGCAAGAACCACCGGTCATTTCCATATGTTTGATAAACAAATCGATGAGTTAAACAAGCTATAACATGAACTTAGATTATGCTAATTTTGCTAAAAGTCTCTAAATTTATTTCTTAGAAACGGAAGTATCGGCTACTAATTAATAATGGTGAAGGCTCTAGAATATGTAAAACATTTGCTTATTTTAAAAAAGCGATGAAACGTGATTTAGCTTAATTAATAGCGCTGTTTAGTTTTAGGAAGTATATTTTGAATAAATTTCCAAAGAACATTTATATTTATTTTTGTCCCTTCGGATTTTGCTCTTTGAAAAAAATACACGGTAATAGAGTGTTTCCGGATACAGACTAGAAAATTATTAATCATGATATTTATACTAATTCGCTATTGTAAGTGTTGATGTTTTCTCAATGATATTTATGAATGAACTTAGAATTTCACGACACACGCGACTACATTGAAACAAAATTTTATGAGAGAATGGTTTAAATTATTGTTAATAGTTAAAAATTTGTACCAATCTCATAATTGTAGGACAGATAATCGATAATATTTTGCTCGAAATTTTTTTTGATTATAATGGTTTTATACCTCGGGGGCTCGGGCTAACAGCAGGAAATAAAAATTCCATAACGCGTGGGCCAAACACTGACATTCTGCGATCAAATTAATTATATTTAGAGCTGTTTCACTGAAAAACAACTGAGCATTTTATACCATGGAAAATTAAACTTCTAGAAAATAAATTTGAATTAAAGTTAAAAAAAATTGCTTTTAATTTAAAAAAAAACACCGAAACATAAGGAATTTTATTACTGAGAGAGATGAATTCATTATTGTGAGGCTTTTGTAATAAAGCTTTTTGTAGCACTCAATTTTATCCCGCCAACAGCATTTCATTTAGTTCAGAATATTTTCGTTGAACTGTAAGATTTTATATTGCATCATTGTTTGCATCTTGTAGCCAAATTTTTATAAATCAAATTTATTAATTTTTATTAAGCATGACAAATATGAAATTCAGTCTGGCAATATAAAATTCTTTTTAAGCAATTGGAGATGTTGTGGTAGGTTTCAGGTAACAGTTTTTCATAAAATCAAAAGTATTAATCAAAAGCTGCAAATTTCATGTTCTATTAAGTTCGCTTTTTGTTTTAAATAAATGGCATGCGAAAATTAAAAAATTTTGATTTTTAGTAATATCTGAATGGTAAAAATTTCAGCACCAATAAATGTTTTATTGCTATTAAAAATGTAATTTTGTAATTAAATATTTTTTTACGGCTATTATTTTTCAGCTTGATTTATTATCAAAAACACTTCCCTATTTGTAAATAACTGCATATCCGTGTTCAAGGGTAAATAAAACCCATTTACGCTCAGAGTAAATACACTTCCGTTGGTGTTAAACTCAGCCCGATACAAACAATGGACTGAAGAGATCTTGACACTCACGTTTGAAGTTAGTGGCAAACTGAGTTAAGTATTTAATAAAGAAAAAAATCCATTCCGAAATGAAAGTCAACAGTGGAAAAGCATCTTTGAGCATGAGAACGAAGTACTCCCGTTTAAGACCATGGGTGGGCGCTATTGAGAGTTAGGGCCTTTAGAGTAGTATTTGCATTTGAAGGGGAAGAGCAAACTCAAAATCAGCAGATTACACCTTTTATCTACCGAGTTCAGGACCTTTGTGCAGTCCTTATCCACTAACTAAACCCACACGGGCATAATTTAGGACCTATGTAGGCGAAATTCTATATCAGAATGGTTTTAATCAAGAGATAGGGTCCTTCTGTGTTAGATAAAAAGTGGTAGGCAACAACTTGGGGATCAAATCAGTTCTCAAAAATGATCTCGCATATTCGTATCAAAAATGCTAAGAATTAAACATTGGCTTCAAACATAAAAAACAACAATGTATATTTTGGAAAGGATACACAGAAGCGAAGTTTTTTTTTTCCTTCGAAAATAAATATTTTGTGAGAAAGACCATATGTCTCAACAGTTTGTTATTTTGCTCACAGCTTAATAAAATATAAATAAAGTTTCTTTTTAACAAAATTTTAGTAGCAATCTTTGAAAACGTAACTGTTAATTTTTAACATCAAAAAAATCAACATAATCAGGCATTTTTTCACGCAAAAATGTTTTAATATGCATGAAAGATAAATAGTTTTTGTTAGAGATTTATTAAAGTGAACGTTAAACATTAAAAAAAATATGCAGTGGGTACTTTATGAAACTTCTAAAATATTAAACGATTTCAATAAAAATGTCTGAAAATGAGTAATTAAAAGTAATACTTAAGATTTAAGTAATTAATTATAAGTAATATTTAAGATTTGAGTAAAATATTAAAAATAATATTTTAAATTTTAGGTAGTTAATTAAAGGAAACATAATTCTTAAAATTTATTGAAGTTATTTTGTATTCAACATATCGAATTGTACGAAAATCTAATACTAGGCATTCATCATGAATTATTCCCAAGGCATTGATTATGAAGGGGTCTAGATATGAAGGAAAGAGCTTAAAAAAGTAGAACAGATGGATGAGTACCATGTAGTTGATGAACTTCTAAGTTAAATTTTTCTTATGATACTTCTGACATCGGGTCTCTGAGACAGTTTGAGCAATTTGAAACTGCACATATTGCAATTTTTACACTTTCCTTCTTAAAGAGGCTTGCTGCTTGGAAATTCTCAGTGTACCAGTTGCTGTTGCACCTTTTTGTCGGCTTCTTTGATTGATACGTGTGGTTTAGTCATTGTTTCGATTTTAGTCGTAACTTGCTTTTTCTCTGACTTTTCCAAAAGTAAAAACCTATTGAAAAAATTTAGTTGGACAAATAAACGTTAAGAAGGTTAGTTCGTTAGAAGTTCGTTAAGAAGGTTAGTTTCATAGCAAAAACAAACCCTAGTATAAGCACCAATCAAGCTTTCCTCGCGAAGAGTACAATCACACGATGACCACTAAACACTATCAATTCACGTTAAATTCTCGCATATCATATTTTCTGTGACTCTCCGACCGGAACCATCACATCCTCGTCTCCAGAATGACGTACAAAATCTGTGACTCTATATTTTTATCCTGATGCTCCAGTCTGGGGATTAAAGATGTTTTCCTCGCATCCGTAACGAATGAGGTAGTTACAGGAGTTTTGTTTGATGTCACTAGAGAGTTTCGAGTTTTCCGCTTGGGCTGGTTGGGTTGAAGAAGCAACCATGCCTTGGGAAGTAGTCTCCGAGAAACAATATTTTCCCTATTTATCGAAATTTCTTATTCAGTTTCGAAAAGAAAATGCCTTTCTCAGTGGTGGCTCCTCAGCGCCGCTTTACAGCCGCCTGATTGTTCGGATCTCTCTCAAACAATAGACATGTCCAATAACAACAGTTTTTGTCCTCCATCAAAATCAGTAAAAAAAAAAAATAAATAAATAAAAAAACCTTAAACTGACTTTTTATTCACTCAGTGATGATATTCCTTTCAGTGTCTTCGCCAGAATTTTCATCAAGGTTTTATATTTTTTCTGTTATTTTTCTGATGATTTTTTAAAAGAAACAACTGGAACAATTTTAAAGTATGGTTTGTTACGAAACAACGCCGATGTTCTACAATTTGGATCAACCTGCCCTAAACTGTACTAAGTATATGTATTTATTAACCAGTTTGTTTTCAGAAGGTCAACTACTCTGTTACCTTTTTTTTAAAAACACAATTTTCCCATTTTACTTATGGTACACAAAATTAAAACTAAATAGTTAATAATTTTAATAATAATTATCTTTTCTATTCAATTGTTATCCTTCTAATTAGTTGGTTGGCTCTATATGGAAACAAGTAAATTTAATGACTTACCTTTTTCTTCAATTTGATTCTTCACTGACAATGTAGAATTTGTATCACTTTGTTTATTTTTTATATCAGGCAAAGTAGCATCCTTTGTTTTACTATTTCTTAGCTGATCGATGATGGAGGTTAATCGACTTTCTTTCTTTGGTTCTGGACTTATGCTATAAAAATATGATACAAAAGTCATGATACCATATAAAACGTTTACAATAAATTAAAATGATAACTGAATTTTTTAAATACAGACGATGCTAGAAATTTCCAAGTATATTGAACATTAATAGTGTGCATTTTTGCAACAACCTTAATACGGTGCCAAGTTGAATCACATAATCATACAAATAGAAATCTTATACTTGATTACACGGTATTAAGAGGTTCAAATTATAAATTAATGCAGTAAAAGTGCTATATATATTAGTTCCACGTTGAGCTGATTTTTTTAGAGTAATCTCAGATTGCTGACAAATGCTCAGAATGCATTTCTTCGCATTATGCAGAGTTGGTAAAGAACTCATGTCATTAACAAGGGAATCTGTTTTCATTATGAATAAATCAAGATTCTCAGGCATCAACATGAGCTGATGTGACAGGGAAGAATTGTCATGGCAAGAATTTTGGCGTTATCGAAATTGAATTCATGCCCAGGATTCCAAGAATGTGCGGAAATTGATGATTTACCACAATTTTGATAATGGATATGTCTTTTGTGCTCTTTTAGTCAAAATTTTAAACCTCGTCTGTTTTGTTTGATGCAACTAAAGTTGACAAGGCATTGAATTTTTCCTCTCGATTCCAGGAATGTGCTGCAATATGTGTTTGATTACATTCTTGATAACGGACTTATCTACCATGTTCCTTTAGTCAAAATTTTAAAGCGTGTCTTTCATGCCCGATGAAGCCTAGTTTACACAAGTAACGTATTCATTCGCAGTTTCATTCTTGCCTACCGCTGTTTTTCGAACTTCGTTTTCTTTTTTTTTCTTTTTTTTTTCTTTTTTTCTTTAATTTTCCATTTTTCTTTAGAAACTTTAAAAAAATTTTCAAATTACTTGGCTTTCCTCAACCACGCCTGGCGAGCCATGATGGCTCAGGAAACAAAGCGTTCGCTTTCCAATGAGGTAAAAAAGGTCGAATCCCAGCGATGGCTGATCGATACGAATTCCACATCTGGCTGGCACCAACCACAATGCTGACGCAAAATATCCTCAGTGAGAGACAGATCATTGGTTAGAGTCCCCTTAACGTCAGGTTAACCATGGGGTCTTCCTAAGCCATGTAACGCAAATGTGGGTTAGTTTAAAAAGTCAGCCACGAAGGCAAATTTCGGTCGATACTTGATCCAGGAGTTCCCTTGTCTTAGGAATTGGTTTCCACGGAGTTAAACATTAGTAGTCGTAAATCCAAATATTAGTCGGCTGTTCAACGGCCGTTATTAAATAAAATAAAATCACGTCTGGCGAATCTTGAGAGTGGGTGCCTATTTCTGAGCGCACGAAGCATTTTCATCAAAAAATGGAGATGGAAATGAAAGTTTGCATGTTTAGAGCGCTTAAAAATAAGCGCCTATTCTCAAGGTTCGTCAAACATGAATGACTTCGTGACGTGAGTTTTTGCGTGCTAGTACGCAGTTTATTAAATTAAAAAACTGAACCCAGTATTAAGACAAGTTATTCAAAAGATAATGGTTATGACTTTTAAACCGAAAAAATAATAATGTAAAATTAGTCATAAATGTCTAAAAAATCAATGCAGCACATTTATTTTTGACTGCTAATCTTAAGAACAATTTTTGAAGGGTGTCAAACGATTCCGTCTACAATTGAAATTTCAAAAGTCGAATGAGACAATAGAATGACCCCCCTCCCCAGGAATTCGAAGTTAAATAGTTACAAGGCTTATTACTTCAAACAAATTAATGTCTCCGTTCAACTCGAAATTTTTCGAAAATGTATTTTTTATTTCCAAAAAATGATCTAAAATTTAGTTATATTTTAGTTTATACGTCAGAGCATATTTCGATGGAGTTTATTTTTATGCACCCTTTATTTTTTTCTTTTTGCTTACAATTACTGAAATTATATGATTTAATATATAAATATTATAATGGTTATTTATATTGTTTTTTTTTTCCTGCTTTCGGTCACCTTTCCCGCCGCTCTCAACAAAATAAAGGGATCTGTTTAGATAAATAGTAGTTTATTTCTAACTGTTTCAAGCAATAAAATGCTTTGTGCAAACAGCTTTCAATTCTGCGGATAATTAAATCATTTACACGGTTCAATTGAGCATCAATGAAATTTTCACATTTCTGTCTCCTTACGGCAAAGCATAAGAAATATTTCTTTGTATATAATTTCTGAAAAGGTAAGAAATATGCTAAAACTATTTGCTTAACATACAAATTACAACCTCTAAAATAAGTTTTAGTCAAAAAATGTTTTAATATACCTTATTTTAGTATTAAGAAAAATCTAAAGTTAGACAAAGAACATTTTTTTGAGATGATAATTTTAAAAACAGCACGGTTTTTAACTTGTTTTACAATTTTCTATTTTTAGTGCTTGCTATTTAGCAAAATAAGGAATATCGCACATTTTTTTGATATAACAATATTTTGTGAATTGCATTAATATTCAAAAATAATAATAACTTTTGAAGTACATTTTTTCATTATTATATTTTTTAAAAGGGCAACTTTTTTTGAATTAGTAAGAGAGAATAAGTTTCTACGTCAAAATAAAATAGTAATTCCAGAATTTTTTGTCTTTTTAAAAAACAACGCAACCTGTTGTATTTTTTGCACAGCACACGTATGTATTTACTTTTAATTACACAATTAAATAAGAAAAAATAAAAAACAATTAATAATTTATCTTCATTTTTAGAAAAAATAGTACGCTATGTAAATAAATAGCTGCCTTGCATCGAGTAATTTTAAACCAGCAGAACGTTTTTTTTGTAAATTTCTTTACAAGTTTAATTATCAACAATTCTAAGCTTTCTTTTATTAAGAACTTAATAATACTTTATAAACGGGCCTTTAATTGAAGGAAAAACCTAAATTAAAATGCTAAGAAATAAATTAGTATATTATTGAAAAATATGGCAACGTAAAGAATCAAATTTCGAAAAATGAAAAAATATAATTAAACAGTTGGTAAAATAGTTACGTAAAGCACGCGCTGCCAGGTAATTAAAAATTTATTTTAAGATTCAGACGATCTATAACATGTTGAAAAATTTTAAGATGATTAAATATGTTGGCTACGAATTCGGTGGCAACTTTCTGTAGTGACATGAAATATTAAAACACGATTTCTCTTAATCATCTTCTATATTACGATTTTATTCAAGAATATATAACATCTTTTATAAAAACTTTTATCTTCATTTAAGTTGGAATTACGTGATAATTATGAAATATATATTGAAGAAATTGATAAATATATTATTTTAAGTCAATGCATGCATATGTGAATTATTGAAATTGTATAAATTATTCAACGAACCTATTTAAAATTTAACCTATTTTTATAAAGGTTCGTTGAATATAATTAATGTTCTATGAAAATCTCATTGATAAATTACAAATAAAGTTTCAGACGATTGAAAAAGAAACATCGTATTTCCCAATTTAAAAAAAAAAAAAGAAGAAAAAAAAGATTAACATTCGACTATCAGCGGAAAAAATATGAATGAAATTTTACGCCACGAGTGCGTAAGCCAGAACTCGTAAGTTAACCACTTAACCACATTTAAATATTAATCGTCGCATTTAAATAATTCTAGATAGTCACCGAATTAGGTTTTAAAAATAATTATTTTTAATTTTCCCAGCTTCTACTGAATAAAAAGAGTTAAAATTTAGATTTTGCAATATACGAATACGTAGAGTTATATGGTATCAAACAATTTATGCCTCTTAATTCAAACTATTTTCATCCACAATTAAATAATAAAAAATAATAAATAATTACTGTTTGCATGAAATTATCTTTGGGAAAATAAGTTTTTGAAATTGAATTTTGAATTTTTTGAAATTGCTCAATTAGTTTTAAAGATGTAACTAAAAAAACAGAAAGTGAAATTAACATTAATGGAATTGCAGCTACCCCCTATATTTTGAAGGACAAAAATCCAAATATGTTGTAAAAAATTTATGTTTATTCATAGAAAGTGCGTTTTTGTGTCTAATCTCGTTATTTAGTTGATTATAAGAAATAAATGATTTGCATATTTTAGGCCTATAATTATTTCCTCTGGTAGGGTACACTAGTACCCGGTAATATAATACTTGGTCCCGTTTGGTCCAGAAACTATTAAGAGTGACACTTAACACGTGAAAATTCGATCTTTAGAACAAAAGTTAGTCTAGGTGATATCTTTCTTTTTTCTGCGCACTGTACATATCGTCAAACAAATGAATTTAAATTTTAATGATACTATATTTGTTCTGACTTATTCTGAAAATAATTTTTAATTACACCCCCAAGATTTGCTTCTTTACACTTCGACTTTAAAAAAAATATTATTTTTTGAATATTTATAATAAATAATGAACTTTAAACTTCTCTTAAAAAATTTAAGCGTTTTTTAGATCTGCATCATAAAGATCACATATTACCGAGTGAATGCTAAATGCCTTTAATAAACTTTAAAGTCAAAATTGATATAAGAATAATAACAAAAGACACTTATTATAATTTCATGAAGTCAGATATAAATGCTTAACTTACCACACTTTTATAAGTGCAACACCATGTACAACACCAAATTTGTATTATACACACATAGTAAGTATTTTGCATAGTATTTTGCGGCCGAAGCATAATTTTTAAATAGTAGTGTGCAAAGTATTTATCTTTTTTAAGTAATATTTATTAAGAATTTTTAACAGGGCTAATTTTTAAATTTTAAAGTTTCATAATTTCAGTAAATAAAACATTTTACTCATGGAATAAAATAAATATCAATGACGTAATATGAACAAACGCTACCTTAAAGATATTGGCAACTGAATTATAATACTCAATTCTAAAACTCAATTTTCAGATTAAAATATATCGTTTTATAAAAACGCAATATGTATTAGACAGACAATTATTAATAAAAGCTTTTTCATTCAACTTGCATATATGAATGAATCTGCGTTTGCTACATTATTGAGATTAAATAAAACTACCATGTGTGCGAAGATAAAAATTATTCAGTACCATCTTCAACTCATATTTAAAAAATGATCTATCATTGATGTGATCTACTTGAATAATTTAAAATTTGACGTATTAGATACGGGGCAGGTTTTTTACCGGAAAAATAACTCTTTTAGAGGTCAAATGAATAAATATATTAGAATGATAATACAAATCTAATGATTGAGGCACATAAAAAAATGTTACATTTCTTAAGTTAAAAGAAATAAACTTGATTTCTGATAAGAAAAGAGCAAAAAAATTAAATGTTTTATGCCTTAAACACTAATTTATAGTGCAGTAACCTCATAAATTTAACTTTTCCGCGTAGCATTAGCATGAAAAAAATTTAAAAGCAGGTATCTACTGCATTTTAATACTTTCAAAAGAATCAGATTAAATACACATTTATATCAATTAATATTAAATTCAGGTCAACTGCGAGGTAGAGTTTTATTGCGATTTCAAAGAATTAATTAACATTGATGAAAAAAAAAGCTCTTTTAAAGCAACTCAATGTTTCTGATAATATAATAGGTTAGATAAATTTAAATTATTATTTAATCTAGTGAATTAAAAAAAAATTCAGAGACAACTTTGAAGTGTCCGAATTTATCAAAACCGGTGTACTTATTCAGAGAATATACGGTTTCATGTCAAACTACAAAACTTCATACGTTATGCTTCTGAAAACATTGAAATTGCATCTTAGAGCTCGAAATCTAATCAATATATCAGCAATTTTTTCTTGTTTTTAATCACTGTAAGCAGTTTATTAAAGCTCGTATAATTATTTACACTTATTCTACTAAAAATTATCGTTAAAGTATTTAAATTCATCCATTATTAATTTCTGTAAATGTTTTAAACATTAGCAATAGAGTTAAAATGTATTTGTAATAAAAATGCATTTCATGCTACAGAATGGCTTTGTTTACCACTAGTGGAATGAAAGAAAATTAAATTAGACTTACCAATGCTTTGTTTCGGAACTTTGTTTACGACCACTGTCCATGTTTTCATCAGATTCAATGATAGCTCCTTCAGTGTTGCACTGCTCATCCGACTTCCCACAAGTTAACTTCCTTGGTGGTATTGAAACATAATCAAAATTCTCAGCAACATATTGTCGGTTTTCACATGAGTGTTGCTTTGAAGGCTCATTTGTGGTAATATGATTTTGATCTGGTGATATGAGAGTCCATTTTTCGGAAAGCTTCACTCTATTCTGAAAGTAAAGAAATAATTATTTTATCGTAAAATATATTTTAAAATATAATTTTATTTGATTTTGCTAGGTCAGCAATTTTTACTTCAAATTTATAATCGCAAAAGTTCAAAATAAATATTTTATACTGTAGCTGTACCGCCACCAGGAGTGAGAATTTAGTTGTCAAAATGGATTATATAAGTTTTTTAAATCTTTAAACTATTGATTTCCTACTACCAAGTACGATTTGTATGATATTCTGAAATAAAAGGTAGGTCAATTTTTCTTAAATATTTTAGAAACATGCGAAAAAGTTATACTATTGAATAAATTGAAAAGAACATTGGAAAGTTATTTTTTGACTAACAAGAGAACACTCTCTAGTGTTTAGAGCGAGTTCTTCGTTGGTAATTCCATTGATTATCAACAATTTTGAAGTTAATTTCTTGCTTAGCAAAGAAACATCAACAAAGTCCAAAAAGACTTTTTCTGACTATTTCATTGCTTAGCACTAATTAGAAAAAAACTGTATTGACGTGCAAAAACAAATAATAATATTAAACTATTCTCTATTGCCAGAAAAGAATGTGAATAAATGTTGATACAATTTCTTCAAATCACAGCAGAGTGTTCCCGATACCTGTTACAGAATAATTTAAAAAAATAAATTTAGAATTGCCATAGGTTTACATTTTTGCCACAAGGCTACACATTTGCTTTTTTCAATTCCACATAAAAGTCATAGATATTTTATTGCGTAAGAAGCTTGTGTAAATAGAAGTAATTTAAAATACTAGGTTATTTATCTAGAATTAGTTTAAAGCAGATTTTTAATGCGATTATATGTTCTATGGCAGTGGTTTCCAACCCGCGGTTCATGGATCAAATGGTACAGGGCAGGCCA
Source organism: Parasteatoda tepidariorum (assembly GCF_043381705.1). Taxonomy (NCBI): domain Eukaryota; kingdom Metazoa; phylum Arthropoda; class Arachnida; order Araneae; family Theridiidae; genus Parasteatoda; species Parasteatoda tepidariorum. Next base: position 21,172,106 of record NC_092214.1, on the reverse strand, counting down.
GGGAAGACCTTATTTCCATTTTATTTACTGTAGTGTATTTCTATCTGGAAAGTACGAATTTCCATTTACGAGAAGTTAACCGGGAAATGAGAAACATCATCTAGAGCCACATCAATACGATGCATGTAATTGTATTACATTTTGAAGGCATGTTTAAATACGATTAAATAAAAATTATTAAATCTAAACAATCTAAAATATAACCAATTAACTCCCCTTCTCCTTAGCGGGCAGTGGTAAAATTACCAAGCTTTGGCCGGTCTACTGTGATTAAAAGGTTGGAGAGCACTTTGAATTAAAATAGAGAGTACAATTTAAATACTGCAGCTTTGCATATTAAATTTACTACTTTAATAAATTATATAATAATATATCATTCAATCAAATTTATAACAATTATTTGAATAACATTATCTTTGTACAAAATTATAACTATTACTATAAACAAGTTTATAATTTACTCAGAGTGTAAACATTATCTCGCTTTTAATTAAATATATCACTCTTGCTGATTCTAACACAATTTCTAATTAGAACTGCATGATTGGTACCATATTAAAATTTTATATTGATTATAAAATAATTATTTTGAAATAATTTATAAATATTATAAAATAATTTATATTGATTATAAAATAATTTTATATTGATTATAAAAAATATAACAAATGTTTAGTACTTCTAGTATTTCCAAATCTTATAAATTATCACAAATCAAACAATTATTTTATTTACACACTGGGTGTATTCTAAGATGCTTGCATATTGCTTAAAGTTTCATGTGCAGGTCATATCATCTGCAAATTTTGAATACTCACGAATATAGTTATGAGTAACTCATCAGTGCCTCCTTGTTTTACAACGCTAATAAGTCCCATAAAAACATTTATGTCATAATACCTAAAATATTCAATAAATTATTTCTGTAATTAGCAAAACAGAAACTTATATGTATGAGATATAATATTGATGTAATTAGAAAAACCCGATTTGCATACATGTTATATTACTGTATTTTTGCAAAACAGTAATTTACTTGTCAAAAGAGTTAAGGTAATAATTATTCAAATAAAAATTAAAAAGACACTGATAAGTCAAATACATGTGAAAATATAATCAATGTCATTTGTAGGATACTTCCAATTGACAACGAAGCACATTTTTTAGAAAAATTCAATTGCATTGACAATGACACAGGAGGAACAACTCAAGAGAGTCACCTACGAAAATAAAAGTTATTTCGCAAGGTTACATCAACTAGAAAGGTCGAGAGGGTTTAAAATTTAAGTAAAAAAGTAGACTCGGTAAACATACAGTAATAGCCAAAATGTATGTGATTAAAATGCATCAGTGAGTCTCAAGAAAGTCATTCATCAAGTTTGAAGAATGATAAACGTGTTTAAGTCTATAACTGGACGTCAACCACCCACGAATGGCAAGACCACTGGATAGTCATGGGACTTCCTGGATGTCAAGGAAATTACAGATTTATCTTTAAAGACCAGAGATTGACTAATTTTTTTTTCTTTTTTCGAAATTCACTAAACTATTGCCCACTATGTGAATTCCTCAACGCTTCCGCTCGCCATTTTACTATATACTTCACTTAAGCGTGTCTGGGTAACATCAATTTTTATGTCTCTTTGATACGATGGAGGCATTCCAAATCAGAAAGAATGTTATACATGGTAATTTTTCCTTTCCGCGTGTAAAAATATATTGTTTTGGTAGATGCAAATAAAACTGTTTTCGAAACGGAATGATAAAAAACGGAATGATTGGACACATTCCATATCAGAACGAATGCTATACATGGTAATTTTTCCTTTACGCGNCCACGAATGGCAAGACCACTGGATAGTCATGGGACTTCCTGGATGTCAAGGAAATTACAGATTTATCTTTAAAGACCAGAGATTGACTAATTTTTTTTTCTTTTTTCGAAATTCACTAAACTGTTGCCCACTATGTGAATTCCTCAACGCTTCCGCTCGCCATTTTACTATATACTTCATTCAAGCGTGTCTGGGTAACATCAATTTTTATGTCTCTCTGATACGATGGAGGCATTCCAAATCAGAAAGAATTTTATACATGGTAACTTTTACTTTCCGCATGTAAAAATATATTGTTTTGGTAGATGCAAATGAAACTGTTTACGAAACGGAATGATACTAAATTTTGAAAGAAAATGCTTTTCTTAATTTATTTCAACTATTATTTCATAAACTATCTTGTTTTCGAATGACATAAATTGTGTGATTTGCAAACTGCCTAAATGAGGTCAAAATTTAATTAAAATACAAGTATATCTTAATTTTGCTTTGAGAACTTAAAATTTAATTACTTAATTTTGACCTCGAGGCACGAAAAATCAACGGATTTTTTTTTCATTTTCACAGTTTTCTTAGAAGAAAAAGCAGATGCGAAAGCAGAACCTCGAATGAGCAGGGCTAAAGAATGACGCCTTAACCGTTTCAATAAGCTTTGGCCTCTCTAGTAGTTACTTTGTACGTTCGCTACACACTCTTCTTTCAGAGAACGGAATAATTGTGATACTAGATTAAACAGATAACTGACATAAATATGAATTTTTCGCATAGTTATGTTAATTTTGATGCTCTCGTTACTATGTTTCCACAGTGACAATGCTTAGCCATTATTACTATTAAGTTCTTCCTCAAGTAGTTAACAAAACAATAAACGTACAGTAAGAGAAACTCTAATTTTTCTACTTGACAGAATAAAATTTAAATCCTTATTACTTCATCGTAGTGGTAAGTCTCAAATAGCAATGAAAGATGCATATTGAAACAAATATGATTATGTTTCATCGTGATATCTATTCGATAAATTAACCAATTTACTAGTAGGAACTGGTAAACAGATTTATCAAACTGTAATCTATTCGGTTCCATACTAATATGTATCAAAAGGACGGTATACTCTTATATCAGCGATGGACCGTAAATAAAAAATAAATAAATAAATGAAAAATCCATCGAAACTCAAGAATGGGACTTGCTATTTTTAACTCCTCACTGCTGAAAAGTTTCCCTGTGTGAGATTTTTTTCCTTCCCTTTTTTTTGTCCTATGGATCATCATGTCAGCGATACCTGGAAAAAAGAGAAACTTGGCGTAACAGTTGATGGCGCACTGTAGCCATCATATAAATTGGTGATCCGAAAAGAACTGTATCGCTCAGCCGGAGGGATAGTATTGTCAGAAGTAAAAGAAAGACTACCCAAAATGGAGACTTATTTGGCGATAATAGTAATAAAAAAAATAAAAAAAGAAACACCACACACATCATTCTCATGTGTCCTTCATGCACTGGTGGACTACGGGAATGGCAGGGGTGTTGTGCGGTGTAGAATGAATTGGAGAGAAAAAGTGAACTCCTTCAAAATGATGCCAAGGGAAAAAAAAAAGAAATATATGAAAAAAGAACTGAATTTGAGAAGATGACACTTAAAGTTGCCTCCGGGAAAGGAAGTCAATAAAAGTTTTTTATTTTTTATTCTTTATTAATAGGGAGATATCCATCAATAGCCTCGTCGGATGGTATTAAATCAGCGATGAATCAATGTCACGACTTTTACAAAAAAATTGATTGAATGAACTTTTATCTTATTAAATTTTTTCGCGACAGTTAAGATACTGTCAGAAATATGAAAAAAGTGATTGTTTCAATTTCATGGTCCTAATTGTTTGATTTTGAAAGACGCATTTGTAGCTGCAATCATTTGAACTTTTTGAGGAACGTTTTTCCTAGTGGTAGTCAAATTGCATTTCCTTTAACCAGTGTTATTATTATTTTTTTAAAATTTTCATCAGCTCAAAAATTTATTTGTAATGATTACCAAGCCGTCTATATATATGAATTAATTGCTCACACACAGTGGCAGTTAAAATAATTTTAAATCAAATATATAAATGATAGAATGAAATAGCTTTAGAAATTATTATTATTTATGTAATGAAACTTTCTTACAGAGCTTATTAATTTATGTAATTTTACAACAAAATACTGTATATTATTTAAACCAGACTTCCATGTGGTTCTTGCATTTATGAAACAAAATAAGATATAGCTTATAGTTTTTCATTTTTTTTACTTAGGGAAAAAATAAAACTTTAATTAATAACTTATATAAGCTTCATTTAAGTCAAGTACAAGAAACAAAGGTAGGACATTATGTTGTATAACGCTTAGTTAAACGTAACGTAAAAAAAAGCAAGTAGGAGTAATAATTTAACCCTTTAAATATTTTTGTAAAGGCTGCATTATTTTGTTCTAAAGTTTAGAAAGAATTAAAAAGTATAGGATTTTCAATCATTGAAAGGTTCTAAAAGCAAAATAAAATTAATTTTTCCACCAGCTTAATCCGTAGAATTACACACGTGTTTCTTCACTATTTTCTTTAACCAAGTTTTAGTTTTTAGTTTAGTAGTAATTTAGTAATATTCATAAAAAAAAATTTCCAAATTAGACATGAACACTACACTAGGTTATCATAAGAATGCTAGGTCACAATACCCAATATTTTGAGTTCAGTACTCGTAATTATTTTAGATTTTTGTAGGGTTTGGAATTTTGCAAGTCTAAAAAATTATTAACTTAAGTTAATAATTTTTTAGTTTCAGTAAGTTTTTTTAGAATTTCGGTTAATATTCTTGTTAACAAAGTCATTATTTTTACGGTAGCAAAATCAGCAATAAATATTGCATAATAATATAACAGATTTAAAAAAAAACTGGTATAGCTTTTTTAAATGATTTTTATGTTGACCATGCAAATCATTAATATTAAAAGAACAATGAATATTTTAATAACTTATGTTAAAAAGAAAACAACCCTGCTATTGCTGATTTTATTCTCCAAATTTAAAGCATTTTTTAATGCAGATAATATCCTAAAACACTCGGTAATTAAAATTTTAATTAAACAAATAAACGAAAAAACATAAACACTTTTTGACTTCATAGCTCCAAGTTTCTAACCTTCACTGCAAAAAAAAAAAAAAAAAACTCTTAGTTGTTCTTTGTACACAATCTTTAGTGACTAGTTCTGTTTTTTTACTTAACCTGAGATGGTCAAACAATAAAACACAGTTTCTTAAATAATCACACACCCTTTAGAGTTCTTTCAAACCAAGAACACTAGTTTTTTATTTTTTGTCAGGTAAATTGTAGGGAATGAACGTGAGCTTGTTAAAGAAAGGTATCGAATACCGTGGATAATCTAAGTAAAAGGGCACTGACCAATAGAAATGCTTTAAGAAAGTTTTCGTTGACAAAGCTCTACTTTAGTTAAGTTCGTAAAAAAGAAAAAAAAAACTTCTTTATCTGAACCTTTACGAACAAATTTTATGGCGTAAATACACCATCTAAGACGCTCTTTATAGTGCAGGAAGCTATTTCGGTCCGAAAAATGGAAACAGGAATTCTTGAATAGAAGTTGCTTTTTTACTACTTAAATTATAGTTTCTAATTTCTGAAATGTGAAGAACAAATTTTTTTTTATTATACTTTCTCTATAAATCTTTAAATAATAGTTTCTAAAGTCATAAAATTTCTTTGATCCAAGTGTTAAAATAAGCAAACTCATTTCATAAAAATACTAAAATAAAGAATAAATGTAAAGCTTGTTATATTTTAGTTTTTAATGTCGATTATTTAGATGCTCATGCATTAAATTTAAAAACTTGAAAGCATAGTTAAAATGCATAAATTTTAAAAATCTTCTATAAATTGATTATAATTCTAAAACGTATTTTATAACATTTTTTAAAAGATTAATATATCAGGAGTTTTGCAATCTTAAAGCTTCGGTTCGGTCTATTAATGTTTATAATTTTTCTTTCTTTATTTATTTTTGATTTTGCTTAAAAATTAAAACCAAGTGTTATTGGAATTTAACTGAAGAGATATTTTTTAAATTTCTCTAAACTAATTGCATAAAAAATTCTAACTCTTTCAACTATTTGTGAATTATGCAGTGAGGACTAACTATCAATCAACCTGCATAACTTAATGTATTATATTTTATCAATTTTAGAAAATTTCAATTTGACATCTAAAAAATATATAAGAATAAATTAAATTTGCTCATTAATGAAACGTTTTCACACAGAACTTAAGCAATTTGGAAGACAACTAAGTACAGATAGTGTATTTTAATAGTTAATCTTGGTATTTGAAAAAAAAATGATGAGTTGTAATGTACGTGTACACTTATTGTACGTGTAAATTGAGAAAGGAGTGTTAACTTGCAGTTTTTAATAACATTGACAAAAACAATGATGACAATAAAAACTAACATGAGCGTTAAATTTGTTTTAACAATTACAACAGGAATTTCAACTTAATGTATTGTTGATACGATTTGTAAATAACTCAATAATTTTGCTAGTTATAGGTTAGCCAAAACATAGGGTGGCCACTTTTTCCATTTACACTTTAAGTTTCTGAAACCATTCATACAGTTTTAGCTCTCATGTCAGTTTTACGTTTTGTATTTGCTAAACTAACAAAGTTACAATTTCAGTATGGTGCTTAGTTTTCACAGCTTTGTAAAAAAAATTCATAACAAGCAAATCGAAGGCAAGAAGGCTTCTATTTTGTTATACAAAAGACTTTCACACATAATATTTTAATATTCATAACTTTTTAAAATCAAAGTGCTGGCAATAAAACTGTCCAAGGCGTCAGATTTGGAGATTTCAAGAAACAATGCAAGCTTTGACAATAAACTTTCTTAAGGTTCAAGATAAAAATAATTCTTTTTTCTTGTTATTAGCATCGTATTTTGTCTAAAAACATTTAGAGTTTCTCATAAGTCTATCTGAAGCCCTTGCCACCCACCAGCATTGAGATAACTTTAGTAGACATTCAGTATTTTACGAAGAGGTAGCCAAAGAACCATTAGTAGTGATAAATAAAGATATTTGGTTCCATTTAAAGAGTTGCTTCTCTAATATCCTGGTTGTAGAGTTTAGCAAAATACTGAACAAACGTTGATTGTAGTGATTTAGAGCTTGCCGTGATTCTGACCGAGTTTTCGGGTCAGTACGTGACTTGGCGCGAAGCATGAGAGATGATTGAATCCAAGGCCGAAACTGAGATCAGTAAAGGGCGTGATCCCTACGAAAAAATATTAAAAAAATAAATAAAAAAAACGTTTGCTTCCCTTTAAATAAACTGCGTCGTGAGTGCCACAATTAGATATCCTCTGCGCACATCTTAATTGAGGCGAAAGAACTATTATTGTAAAGAAAGCATGGTTTTAATTGACAATTCTAAAGAAAATAGATAGTACAATTTTCCTCATATCTTAGATATTTAGTGTTAGAATTCGATAGATTAATATCAGTTCTTTAATCAAAAAACGCTAAACTGAAAAATTCGATAGTGTTTAGAAATAAATATATGCATGTTTTTATAAGTTCACAGTCTCATATTTTCTATTAATACATAAATCCCGAGTAAGAAATACATATCTTGAGTTATTTATATTACGACACTGATTACGATTAGTTGCAACAAAAGCCATAGTTTCACAGGTACTGAAATATCTTCCGTTCTATTCCCGTTAACGACTATGCCTTGGTTAACATTCATGTTTGAGATCATTTGGACTTAGATAAAAGAACAAATTTATTTTATGTAGATTTAAGAACAAATTTATTTTATGTTTGGCTGTGTTCTGATTTTACTTACGCATGTTATGGGGAGAGTTAAAGGAGATCAGATCCTCAAATGGCAAGCAACTCACTTGACATGAGAGTTTTCAAATGACTAGAGCAAGTTAGCATGCTCAATAATTTTTAGAAATAGCGTTTAGAGTGACCGAAGGGAACTTATCAGTTATATTTATGTTATTAAAAGAGACAAAGGAAATAACAGCTATCCAGAAAATATTTATTTTAAGGAGAAACATTATTTAGTATTTATCTTTTTAGCTGATAGTGAGTAAGCTTATAGCACCACATGCAGGAGTATATCACACCTGTGACTCAGTTGTACTTTGATATACGTAAATAAATCTCAGATCCATTAAGTTTGTTGCCGGAAGTTTATGCTTTCGCAGTACCTACTAGTGTAACGCCAAATGCAACGATTTTTGTTCATATCCACATGTATTTAGAAGAGATAACTTTGTGATATAAAGGGAAATTTTGACAAGGTAACCACTATTTAGGCAAAATTTTATTTCCCTCAACTGCTGAGAATACTTTGATTGAATTCTTTGATTTTTCCCTGTCAACTCGAGATTTTTTCCGTGGTAATCAGACTAAGCAAAATTTTCTAAGTAACAAACTTGATTGAAAAGAACTCTTCTCCAAACACAAAGTTGTTCTCTCGTAAGAGAATTTTTTAATTGAGAATAGTAACACCTTAATCTGCTTATGAATATGTCAATTTCTTTGTCCTTTTCATTTCTTATCTCCAGTGAGTGGAGAAGTTATAATTGAGGAAAAAAATAATTAAAAATCAGTATTGCTTTAAAATTGTATGTTCATTGTGTTTTAATACATATCTCAAACTATGATGGCATCATTTGATGAAGTTTAAGTGTAGCTATTGAGTTCTTTTTAATTAATGGGAAACGAAGATCATTTCATAAACTACTTATATTACACTGTAAAAATTCCTGATCAAATTAAGGCAAAAAGTATTGTCATATTGAGTGCAGCATGCGTAATACTCATTTTTCCGTATAACCCATTTTTAGAGTAAAATTTTATACCGCAATTGTAACAAAAATATTAATTTAATTGCAGTGGTTCAGTGATTTTATAGTAAATATTTACGTATAAAAATTATCAGACTTTTTGTTTCGTTAAAATTTTACAGTAAAAATGGTATTTGCGGCAAAAGGTGATGACTCCCTGAATAGTAATACTTTTTACCCGGAATTTTACAGTTCACATCGAAAAGTTTTGTTTTGAAAAAACTTATGTATATCTGGGATAAAATTAAATTGTTGTTTTAGAATTAACAAATGATTGCATAAATTAAAGTTGATACCAAAGTTTTACTAAAAAACACATTGAACTTAATTTAGCGTAATCAATTTAAATACATTGAGATTAGTTTAGTATAAAGATTGTGAGTCTTGGTTCAAAAATGAAAAAAAAATAATTTCCAACGAAATTTCTTAAACATAATGATCCAAAAAATTTGTAATATGTGTTGTTTTAAGGCTTCGGTGTTCATGTTGTTCTGAAATTTAGGTTTACAATTTCAGAATTATTTTTTATCAACTAAATATAGAAAATAGAATACATTAAGATTACAGTTCATACAGTACATTTACGCTTTGCATTCCAATCTGAACAAACTGAGTATGTTTTCATGTAGTTATTCTAGGTTTGTTTATCAGCTACATGAGTGAGTTTTCTGTCACGGGAATCGTAAATTAATATAGCATTAATATAGCAAAATAATAAAGTTCTACAGTAGACGAGCATATAAAATAGTAAATGCAGTTAACTGTGAGATATTTTCGTGCTTCCTTGTTCTGTAACAGTTAATTTCGGTTCATTTGTATCAATTTTTACACTAACAGATGTTTCTTGTGTAGTTTATCTCAGTCATTTCAGATATGACTTTTTTCGCTTTCTTGTGTTCAAAACAAAACTGAGTTTAACATTCCTTCAAAAACATCTTCACCGATCTTTTTTCGAGGCTAAATGAGTCGTTGCCATTTACCTAAACTAAAGGGAATCTTGCATTTCTTTTAGAAATAGAAAAGTTTAAATATCATATTTATGAGATGCAAATGGAGTTAAAGTATATTAAATATTTTCTTTCACAGCCATCTCGTATAACTTAAATGAACGTACAAAGTTTAAATAAATATTTAATCTACTATTAAGTCAATAAAAAATAGTTACAATTTAGAGAATCTAACCTCAGTTTTAATTAATTCTTTACATTATGTTGGATTCACGAATTTCATGATGTGTCTCTTGATTATCATGACTTGGTATGATAGTTAGTTAAAAAATATGATTTCTCATGTGGCACGATCGTGACCTAATCATTTAGTATCACTGAAAAAGCTGCAGAATTCTGAAAATGGTCAATGCTAAAAATATATTAAAAAATCCCAATCGCACACGAGGGAGATGAATTTTTCTTAAGACCCGACGTCGATTTTTCGTGAGAAGACGATTGAAGTCCAGGGTCGAAGTCAAAAGCCAAAGAGCAGCAGGTTAAGTCGCACATTCCAACAAAACCCTAGGATCATGTCAAGAGACTTAAAGATGAGTAAAAAAACGTTCTAAGGTAAAAGAATCAAACGGGGGAGGGAATAAAAAGCAAAAAGAAGGAGGTAGCATCGCTACAAAAAGCTACGATGCACCTGACTGGGGTTAAAAAAGGAAAAGGTCAAAATCATAGTTCAGACATGGGTATGCGTTGACGAGATATTATTCTAATAGATAAGATCGAATTTCCCTTAAGTCTCTTTTTTTTTACTTGTTATTGACATTTTAACCTTCCAAACCAGATTTAATATACCAGGGTTATGTATTTGTGTTCACGCTGCCTCCTTTTCCCCGTAATCCCCTACACTTCTTGCGCGTATGGTCTGCTCGTGGGAGATCTCCTTCGAGTGTGGTATTCAAATCACTTTATCACATAAGCTGCAGATCTAAATTCATTTTGAACACTTTCTTCTTTTTGTTTTCTTGTCAAGTGAGTTGAATTCTAAAGAATGACTTAAGGTATCAGATTCAATAAAACTAAATACGTGATTTATGAATCTATTTACATAGTTACTATTATCAAAAAAGGTATAATTATATTTCTTGGAGAACGAGAAATGAAAACTACGCATTTCAACCAACTCAATTTCATTGAGTATGTAATAATAATAATAAAATTTACTACTGAATCTGGATAGATAATTGTTTGCCCATCCAGAAAATTTTTCCTCATTATCAGATAACGCCTCTAAAATTTAAAAGGAAATACGTGCATGAAATCTAAAACATCGTTCTAATGCGCTTGAGATGATGATACATATATAAACTTTTGACTGCCGTGTAGGATATGGTCACACTAAAATATTCAACAGATTGAAATACTAATGTACTAGAGAATTGAAGCAATAAAGAAAACAATAGAAATAAAAATAAAAATATGACCACCGAAGCCGACGTCTTCAGGGGGTACAGGACTCGGAAGCCATAAAACAAAACCTTTTCTACTGAGAGAGAGGACAAATGCCCAAATTAACTCTCTCAGTACCCCGAAGGTTTTATCCAAAGAATTATGCAATTTGGTCCATTGAAGAAATTGAAGAATATAGTGCATACGGAATATAGTGTATATAGGAACGGGAGAAGGTAAGCGCTAATTATTAACTTGTGGTCAGTGTTACAATCTGGGGAACGGTTTTGTGTTTTTCTTTTGGTCTGGAAAATTGTCTTGATTACATTGTGAGTAGATGTTGAATAAATTTAAGTATTTTTCGATTCTTTTTTGAATTCATGCCTTCATATACAAATTGCTCTTTCTTACACGCTAAATTAACTTCCCACAACGAAATACCTCACGCAACTCAAATTGTACTGGTAATTATATTGTGTAGCACGAGGTTTGCTTGCACATTTTTTAGTCTTTGATGGGAGAAGGCTTACTTTTCAGGTTTCCAAAGTTTGAGAACTTTGACTCAATCAATTGCTTATAGCACAACATCAATCGGATTATATGATCAATAGATATTTTATTTCAAATACTACATTTTTAACTTAACTGCAAGTAGTTTGACTCAGTAAATTTTTATAAACTCCTTATTGAAGGTTTCATAGCAAGTCTAGTTGTCTACTTATTGGTTATTCTAGATATTAACTGATGTTTTCATAAGAGTTAATTGAATGCGTTTGACATCTAAGGACAAAGAATTGCTCACATTTTACAGAAAAGACCCGATCCCCAATGGTCCGGTGCTCTACACTATCACAATACACTATCTATATCTATCGGTACACTATCCATAAATGTACAGTTCGCAGAAAAAAAAGAAAATCCCCTGAATAACTTCTGATCTACTAGGAATCAAATTTAATGGTTCACGGAGTACTTTTCATTTTCCTCACCTTAAATACTTTTCATTTATTAGTGCAGACAATAATTTAAATTTCGTAATCTGTCAAAAAAACGTACTTTCTCTGAAAAGCACACATATTTTTCGACCGATTTGGATTTCTGACTCTCAATATAGGATGTAGCTGCAATCTAGGAAAAATGAGGGAGAGTGGTTTAAAGCTTATACTAATTTTACATTTTGCGTATTTTGCCATGTCTCGGAATTTTTTTTAAGTGAATCAAAAATTTTTGGACACAGTTATAAAATTCACTTATCCAAAGATAATTCCATGCAAAAAAAATTTAATATATATTTATTATTTTTCATCATTTTACTCAATAATAGTCTAAAAATTATGAATTGTACGGTATACAAATCTTTACATTATTTTAAAGAATATAATTTTATATGGGAAAATGCAAAATTTTGAAGAAATCGGTCGAATGGTTCTTGAGAAATCAAGTTTTAAATGTACAATTTCTTTGAAATTTGATTTTTCCAGAACTAATCGACAGATTTCATTCAAAATTTCGATTTGCCCTAGCAATATTACATTATTTAAAATAATTTTAAAATTTTTTATACTTCAGAATTCTATTTTTTTTTCGACTACCATTAAATAAAATAATAAAAAAGAATAAATAATTATAAGGAATTATTTTTCACATGGACTTATCTTTAAATAATCGAATTTTATATTTGTGTGTAAAAAGTTTTCGAGGCGCTGAAAAATTTCCCAAGATACAGCAAACCGCAAAAAATAAAATTAGCCTGAAGGTAACTTTTGTCCGCTTTCCGGATAAAACTATTTTGACCATATTTCTCAGATTGCGGCTACTCCTTAATGTTTGATAGTCAGAAATCCAAATCATTGAAAAAAAGTATATTTATTCAGACAAAGTACGTTTTTGTGTCTGATTTTGTAACTAAAAGAGATCGTTTGCACTAATTATTTAGCATATTTGAGGTGTAATTTAATAATTTGAGGTATAATTTAGATTGAGCCTTAGTAGATCAAAATTCAATCATTCGATCAAAAGTTATTTAGATGATTAATTTCTTTTGTGCACTGTACAGTTGTGCTCGGTACACTTGTAAAACGCGTACTACTCAAAAATAAATTTGTATATTTTTCATTTTTCTTTATTGCATTTCCGGAGCCTAGAATTATTAAATGCGCTTTTATCTTTAACTGTAATATTCAGAGGGATCATACCTTCAAATGCTAACTAATTTGTCTCATCTTTAGTTATGAAGGTACATTAAAATTATGTTTCACTATAGCCTCAGCGAATAAGGCTGATAGGAAACATCAATATTTTTTTAATGATTTTAGCCAAAAAGAAATTGAGAAGCAGGGTATATATATAATTTTTTAAAAATTGTTTGTTAAATGAATCAAAATGTGTAAATTTGCCAAAATTTTCTTGGAAACTCATTTAAATAAACGCATGCCTTAAAGGTAATTCATGGTGGTGGTTATGGTAATTTGTATTTGGGTGGATACCTAAAATGGTAATTTATGGTTTAGGACATATTCAACAATATTTAACAGTTTTAAAAAAAAATATTTTTATAATAAGCATAAGCATCAGAACTAGCATAAGCATCAGAACTAGCATAAGCATCAGAACTAACAAATTATAAAAATCTACTTTTTGCTGTTATTTTTAATGCCACCATCTTTTCAATTTTGGCCAGAAATAGAGGCATTTAATTTTGTTTTTGATCTCTCCATGAAGAAGAAAAATTTCATGTTTTAAAAAGAAAATCATTATAAAATTAAAACTGTTTCTTATACCAATCCCCTAAACTGTTTCATATTAGCCATCATTAGTTTCATATAAGTACTGTTTTGCTTTGATAAGTACTGTTTTGATAGTCTGTAACTTCAAAAAGCAATGAAAAAAATATAACAAACTTAATTTGACATCTTCCAAGTTTTAAGAGCTGAAATAACACATCATCTTTACTGAATAATCCACAATCAAATTAGTTATTATTGTTTTTATGTGTTGCATGACAATGATGAAAAATTCGTTTAATTACTAAGCTTATTGTCTTATATGCTTTAATTTTATTGTTCATACCTTGAACTAGTGATTTTGCTTTTGATTTGAAGTGCTTCCCTATCCTTTTTTTTCACTTTCGCCTTTTCATGCACTAAGGAGAGCGGTTACATTTAACATTAACTATTTGTTAAATAAATATTAAAGCTAATTTTTTGAGGATTTTAAATAGCATGAAAGTAAAATAGTGATGCATTTCAAAATTCTAACAGCACAACAAGAAAATCCATTAGGAAAATTTAAAAAGAAAAAGCACATTTTTAGCAGTTTTGAATTCGAAGAACTTATGAAAATTTAAACAAAAATTTCTTCGTCATACTTATTTTTCTAATTGAATAACACCTAAAAAACTAGTTAGTTCTACAGGACAACAAATCAATTCTTCTCCGAACTAATGCAGCGTCAACAGTAACCAAATAAAAAATTAGTGAGTGTCATTTTGAAACTGCGATTATTATTTAATAATTATAATTTTTTTAATATGCTATTTAAATATTTAAACTTTATTTATTTATAAAACATTTTTACAATTATTAAATATTCAAAGAACTAACAAAACCGATTACCCGTAATGATTTGAAAAGGGTTTGCATGAAAAGAACAGTCTAAACATTATTAAATAGAAATAAAATTCTGATCATTGAAATAAATTGAGACAAATAAAAAATAATGTATTTAACTTCCTAATGCTATAATAAGCAAATATCTCAATATCATAGCTTAATCCCTTCTACAAGATTAAATCCCACCCAAAACAGTTTTATATTTTTTCTTTATTAATGTTACTTTTACCAGCAGGTTTACTGCTGTTTGACTCCATGGGAGCAGAAAAGACGAAGGCATGATCTACATTATGTGTCAACTTCTGTGAGTCCTAAGTTTTTCACTATGATGATCCTTATTTCACGCTTGGATTTGCACATGGAGAGAACATTAATAGTTAATAGGAAAAGACGTACGATGTCTTTAGTTTGACAGCTATGCCTTTATCGTATTACATGGGTTTGGTCTTATATAGGAAAATGAAAAATGGCTATGGTCATTGTGATTAAACAGAAAGATTTTTTAAATTTCCTTTGTGAAAATTTTCTTAATTATAGGTTTGAATTCTTTTTATAAATTTCATAGATATTGGAGGCTTTTTATTTGTGACGAGATGATATTGAAATTTTAAATAACGCGATGCATTGCAAGGAATTATATTTACTCACAGAAATATTTTCCTCTAATGAGTTTTAAGTTTCCACCATAATTATTTCATGCTTAGATTTTGCATACAGGGTGAGCAATAAGGTTGAATAGGAAAATATAAACGACGTAATTTGCTACGTTACTATTCCTTTATCATAGAAATGTGCTTGGTATTAAACAGAAAACTGAAAATGGTAATAATCATCGTGATTAAAAAAATATTTTAAATTTAAATTTCTTGCTAAAACTTTTCGTATTTCTTGAAATTCCATGCTTAAATTTCAAACAACTTGGAGGCTTTTGATTAGTAAAAGAAATTAGAATTTTAAGTAATGCGCATTTTGACATCTTTTCTTTTTAAATAATTTTTATTGGTTAATATTTCTTCATTCCAAATGAAATTTATCAGTAGTAACACTACTTTTGTGTCTAATAAATATAGTCATACATAGTACTTCTTATATTATGGCTGCCAATCATTTTTGCGATTGTTGACGTATGTAATTACGCCATCGTCGTATTCGATAGGGTATCATTGAATACAGTTACACTTATCGATAGTACTCGATATAATATTGTATTCAACATTTATCGTTGTAGTTAAGTCGTAATTACGATATCTTCATTGTCGGTAATTATCATACTTTTATTATTTATCCAAAAAACATTTCATTCACCACTAATTGTGGGAATACTTTCAACATTTTCATAATTGCAATGTTTCAAAATGATTGATATTTCACGTATTAAATTTTAAGATTGTAATGTTTTTATACTATCTCGGAAAGTTAACAGGTAATTTTTCATAAAATATTCTAAAAAAAAATTCAGTCATAATTTCTATGACTTTGTAGTATGTTTTTTAAACCTACTTCTGATTTGAAAAATAGCAAGTTTCATAATTTTTGAACCATTAGTATCCAGTTACAAATTTTTAAAATTTAGAAAATTAACTATTTTTTTTAAAATTTTTTCATCTTTTAGCAACTGAAACTTTAGAAGTATATATTCTAGAGAGCTAAAATTCGCGTCATTTTGTTCAGATTTTAAGGAAATTTAACATGGCTTATATAACATGGCTAAATTAGCTTTAAATTATACCTTAAAAACTGTCTTTAAGAAATTCATTTCGATTACCTGTTTTATCAAATTCTAACATCGGAAACGAAAATTAAAAAGTTTGTCAAAATATATACTTTTTAGAAATTAGGAATTACATGATATTTTAATTGAATTGTCATTGAACACACGAGTTTACACGATTTGGGAATATGGTTATCAAGCATGGTTATAGAAGAGAGGAGATTATTTTTACAAATTTGTCAAAAAACCAAATTGAAAATAATTTTTAACTTGTAAAGTCCTTTTTTAAAAGAATAATTTGGACGTTTTA
Organism: Parasteatoda tepidariorum; assembly: GCF_043381705.1. Taxonomy (NCBI): domain Eukaryota; kingdom Metazoa; phylum Arthropoda; class Arachnida; order Araneae; family Theridiidae; genus Parasteatoda; species Parasteatoda tepidariorum. The sequence goes on along the minus strand of NC_092214.1, from coordinate 21,155,349 downwards.
CTGCATTCTTGTTTACATCTGGACTTCAAAAAACAGTGCTTAGATATTCCATTTCTTTTTTTTTTTTTGATATGTAGTTTTTGTCCACACTAGCCTCACTACAGGGGGACAATCTTAATAACTTGTTGAGTTTTCATTTATTAGAAACTAGAAAAGTATATTTAAATTAATTTCAATCTAAATCTTAATAGGAAATAAATATTGACATATATTAATTAAAATACTAATTTGTAATAGAGAAAGTCACTGCAAAGACATTTTGGACGCAAATCAATGCATTTAAAAACCATAATACAGCTTGATAAATAGTTTGATTTTTCTTATTTTACCAAAAATAATTGAAATGTCAGTTTTAAATGTTTATAGGTAATAAATGCAGTCTGGTAAGTCACTGGCGAGGAAATATTGCCAACGGTTTTTTCGCAAAATTTGAGAAATGTTCCTTTAAAAAAAATTAAAAATTTATGATTAGAAAAATTATATCCATCTTTTTTCTTATTTGAATCTCCAAATTGATAAACAACTTCCACTCTACCAACATAATACATCTATTTTTTATTTAAACTTGACTAGCACTAAGTCGTTAACTCTTACTGAATCAGTGTTGTCAATAAATTTCATTTCATATATGAGCCGCTCAGAAGCCAATGCGGTTAAGTCCATTTTTTGATATTTTCTGATTTTTGGAAATTTTTATGAAATAAATAATAATCTTCTTAGTTATTAAAGGATTTACTCGTTGGTTACTTTTTTCTAGGTTAGACAGCCCTTTTNTTTTTTTTTTTTTTTTTTTTTATATGTATTTTTTGTCCACACTAGCCTCACTACAGGGGGACAATGTTAATAACTTGTTAAGTTTTCATTTATAAGAAACTAGAAAAGTATATTTAAATTAATTTCAATCTAAATCTTATTAGGAAATAAATATTGACATATATTAATTAAAATACTAATTTGTAATAGAGAAAGTCACTGCAAAGACATTTTGGGCGCAAATCAATACATTTAAAAACCATAATACAGCTTGATAAATAGTTTGATTTTTTTTTATTTTACCAAAAATAATTGAAATGTCAGTTTTAAATGTTTATAGGTAATGAAATGTAGTCTGGTAAGTCACTGGCGAGGGAATATTGCCAACGGTTCTTTCGTAAAATTTGAGAAATGTTCCTTTTTTTTTAAAAAAAATTAAAAATTTATGATTAGAAAAATTATATCTATCTTTTTTCTTATTTGAATCTCCTAATCGATAAACAACTTCCACTCTACCAACATAATACATAGGTTTTTTATTTAAACTTGACTAGTACTAAGTCGTTAACTCTTACTGAATCAGTGTTGTCAATAAATTTCATTTTATATATATTGGTTTGATATCAGATATGATTATAAAATGATTAAAAAAAACTAAAGTTACTAACGTATAAATGAAAAAATTCACTTGACACAACCTGATCTTGGACTTACCTAAAATCGTTATAAGGGGTCAATTTGACCCTCATAAGAAACTGATGGTTTTTCAAAATAAATTATTTTTTGAGCGATGAATATTGTTGAAAATACACTATGTAAGAGTTTTTAGAAACTAAATTTTTAATTTAAATTAACGCAATGACAATCTCACAATCTAATGCAATATTGTATTGCAAATTATTTCGGCAGAGCAAATAATACAAAAATAAACAAACGACATGGATATAAATAATACACCTTATCACATAACACGTTTTAAAATGTTAATTTTATTATTATCATTACCTAGCGTTACCTAAACATAAACAAAACCAACAGAAAGGCGTGAAATAAGTAAAAAAGGACAAGTAAAAAAATATGAGCTTCGTAGCTCGCGTGTATCTTCAAAAATAATAAAAGAAGCAGCAAAAATCCATCAAAATGACCCCAATGGCACTTTTAGTGTTAAAACATGCTCCAACACCATATGTCTATAATAAATAGACCCATGAATAAATAAATTAGTTTATGCTTAATTATGATTCATTGAAACTATACAGAGCAAAAGTTAATATTGAAATAGATAAAAAGCAGTATAATTTACCACTTCAGTTTAAATTTAAGAAATAAAATATGTTATTAAGAGAGTAAAAAGAAAATTTTAAAGTTACTTTTGCACCTTAAAAACCTTCTTTTACAAAATTTCTACTTAAGTATTCACAGTGTACTTATGCAACTGCGCATGGAAGTGCACACTAGTCCTGCTAGCTTGCAATATCTCACAAAAGAGATTTAATCAATGAATAAAGAAGTTATTCAAGATGTGCACATTAGTCCCATGTCCATACCCAGTACCATTTATTGTTAAATTGCCCTAGCACACAAATATGCAAATGTTTTTAATATACTGGGTTATTCATAATTCCCACCGGGGGGAACTCGACTATCGCATTGATTTATGCCGTGTGACCAAAGGTTCACACATAGAACACCTGTAATGTATGCAAGTAAAATATATAAAAATAGTTTCGGAATAATTTCATATGTTTCTTTTTTTCATATTCGTCTTCTTTTTATTTACTATAACGCTTCGCAACCCCGGAGGGAATTATGAATAACCCTGTATATTTTTCCTTATAGACAGTCATAAATAAAAATAATATCAATAGATTTTGTCAATTTAGATGTTCATATTTATATGCGATTATTATTATTAATTATCTGCTCCATTCAAATCTTTATATTTTTGCACATTGTATATATTGTGAAAAAAATATAAATTAATGAAACAGATCATGACATTTGAAGTCTACAATGATTGTGATTTATTGAAGCTCACATACAAAGTGGTCAGAAGGGAAGTTTTCTTCTCATTCTTTCGTGTTATTAAGGTCACACACGAACATTATCTAATATCTTTTTTTTTTCACGCTACATTTTTTAATCTTTGCCTAAACTCAGCATGTGTGAACATCCCACCCACTTTGCCTGTATTCAACAATAATGACTACATAAATATATTTTGCTAAGAGATGATTTCACGCTCTGCCAATTATCACTAACTAATGAAAAGTTTTTTAATGACTTTTTTTCTGAATTAACAGACTGATTAAAGACTCTGCTTGGTACTTGAGATGACCTCAAGTAAGTAACTTTCTCTTACAAATTCCGCTTTCTTGAAAGATCAAAGTTCAAGTAAGGTGTATGGTTGATTATTTAGGAGCTCGTTTCATGAAGGAAAGATATGACATTAATGTTATTCATTATGAGGTAGCTGGTAAATGTATTATTTAATACTTTTTACAGTTGAAGAGATTGTCAGCTTATTCACAGGGAAGAAAAAATGGAATTTTGATGAATCAATTTGAGCTAAAAAATAACAAACTGACCTTCTTCGAAAGGTTACTTTAATGAAAATATAATGTTTAGCAATAATATTAAAATTGAATACGCTGTAAGTTAAATGTGATCAATTCTGAAAAATGTCTAAATAAATAAAAGGAATGTATAAGTTAAATGAATAATGTGTTTTTAAAGTTCAAGGTCATATTTTGGAGAGAAAAAATTTTTTTCAGCGAAATATTTTTCATACCTCGCAGTCTTCATATTTTTTTTTTCAAAAGTAGAGTATTTGAAAATCTTTAATGAATCCCGTATGATGCCATATTGTAATTCAAAAAAAAAAGCTGGTTTTGAATTATCGAAAGCTAAATTTAGAATACAATAAATTCTTTAGCGAGATTTACTAGAAAAACCCATACTTAACTAAATTTCAACTAAATGCAATGAAATGCTTTTCAAACGTCAGTTATATTTTATCTGAATAATAATATTTTCTTAGCTAAATATATCTTTTTATGTTCTGGATTCCATTTGGAAGCAGAAAAATATTAACTACACATATAGTACTTGTTGTATCCCTTCTAATTTATTATTCAATTAAAAAAAATTGTTTCAAAATTTAAGAAACTTAGTCTTGAAAACATGCAGTAAATTTTCTATCACTACAAATGTGAAGACAAATATTTCGATATTTCTTAAGAGTTCTAACCTTCTCTCCAAATGTGACACTTATGTAATAAATAAGTAAATATTGTTGTATATATTAAGAATACAAAAATATGATAATTAATAGCATGTGCTCTGTTTTCATATTTATAGAAATCAACAGCTCATAGAATAAAACTAATTAGATTAATAATTACAATTTTATAAAAATGCATTTTCTTTCTTTTTCTAGAGTAAATAAAATTGATTCTTAATCCAACCTAATTTATTACTAGGATATATAAGTTCTGGTAAATTTATTTTAGAAAAATTTGCTATTAATTTCAAAGCAATAGAACATCAGTATCAACCTCTGATTTCATCTAACTTATAGTTCAATTTTTAAAATGTTTATAGTATTCGAAACTTAAAAATAATTGTAAAAGCAAATACAGCTTTTTTTACAAATTAATTTCTTTATCTTATTTTGTGTTTATTTTAAAAAAGTGATTACTAGTTACAAATTTATATTTAGGTGAATAATCTGATAATCATGTGTATATAATCATATATATATATATTTAAGTTTTTTTCTCATTATCTTATGAAACATTTAAAAAACAAATATCCAATTTTGAGATAAATTTAGAATCTGAAATGTTTTAAATAAAATATTCCGATATTCTATATAAACTATTTACTATTTATACGAGTTTTATTTTCATTTGTTCATGTTTGAATTTATTAATGAAAATTAGAAATAAATTTGTACAAGATATTACAAACATATCTTCGTATTTTTTTAGCAGTTTATGTTAAGTTGATTTCAGTGATTTAAATAAAATTATTAAAATAGTGAAAAATAGTTATTAAATAATTATAGAAACAGTTCAAGTAAATGTAGTTAACAAAGAATTTAGTAGCATAGAAATTAGCAAAATCAATTAATACAAGAATAAACTTTGAATTTTAATAATATTTGATAAATTCTAAAATGCATAGCAAAACTTTCAGTACGTGAATAACAACATCAAATTAAAAAATAAATTTATTAAGCTTAAAAACTATTTACTTACACTAATTTAAAAAGAATTTTTAACATTTTTTATAAAAGCAAAATATAATAAGTTTAATGCAAATTATAATAAATATAAAAATATAACATTACTTGATTCAAATTTTGAATAGTGGAATATTTTGCATTCAATTGTAGAATCATCAGTTCATTAAAAAATTGGATCAATACTTAAATAATAAAGTGAACTATTAAATATTATTAACAAAATGTAAAAACGAAATTAAGAACATATGTTTTAAGTGAACTGCCGATAATTCTGAAAGGTCAACGTAAATCATTTCAACGAAACAACTCTTGGTATATTAAAACCTTACAAAAGTTGTCTGCACATTCTTAAAAAATACGAAAATAGTTTGCAAATTAAAATGATAATTAAAGCTTTATTTTCAATGTAGGTTCAAAAATGCGTTTAAAATGAATAAAAACAAAAGTTTACATTAATTTATTAGTAAACTAACCATCTACGAAATTAGTTTTAAAGTGAACTACATCACATGAGTCTATAGAAATCGTTATTTATAATTTTTGGCCATCATTTCAATAAAGATTAATTTGAAAGAAATGTCAAAACCATAGAAAAAAATTTAACGAATTTTCACTTTAATGACGCATATTAAAAAGCGAAGTTTTTTTTTACTCTTAAAGAGAGCTAAATGACAACACTTTCCAAACTAATGTAGACAGTTTCCTGTTGCAGTAATAAGCTTAACTACAAATTAGGTATTGACCTTATCAATTTCCTTCATTACTTTTAATTGAATTTATGAAATTCTTTTAAGACGAATATTTATCTTTTATAATAATTCTATGTAGTTCTTGGACTTTTTTCGATAGTTAATGAAGATTAACATGATTTTTTTAGCATCTAAAGTAAATTGCGATTTAATTTGAAAATTTTAACTGCTCTCTGCTTCGTTGTTTTCAAAATTAGGTCTGTATTGAGCAAAATGTACAGTTAAAAGTTTATCATGCAAGAAGAATAGAAACATATTATTGTATTCTTAAAGTTACTACCTGAACACTTTTCGATAAATTAGTATCATAGATTTTCCTTTTCTTTCTATATAGCAGAATTTAATAGGCAGCAGAATAAAATGAAAAAAATAAAAGTAAGCAAAAATATAACAGTGACATTAAATTATAGAGCATTTGTTCTTCAAATTTAGAGAATCAATTAAGCGTTTCCTGTTGGAGTTAAAAATATAAGCTAAAACTAGGGCAAAGAGAAAAGAAATGCTTTGTGATGGCGTTATAGTGGAATGAAAAGTATTATTTGTTCATTATCAAAACCTCATTCGTGTATTTAATGACTGACTTAAATATTGTTTGGCTACAAAAAATTTTGTGTTTAGCAAATTAATCACTTTGCATACACATGTTTATTTATTGAAAAAGGGATTAATTAATATAAAAAATCATTTCAATTTATTTATCTTTTTATAGGTCTTGAAAATTTAGCAAATTTTTAAGTCTCAAAATCATTCTCATATTTAAAATTTTCAACCTTAGTGTTTTCTTTTTCTCTTCATTTTTTTTCAGTAACTTATTTTAATATAGATTTTTTTTTTAAATTTGCTGTCACCTTATTTAGCTTCATTTTTTACGGCTTCTAAATTTTGAAATAGCTCTGTAGATATAGTTATTTTTTTAATACCAGATGTCGAATAATTTCAATTTGAATTAACCCCAGAAAAAGTGTCAAAAGTGTCATTTTGAGTTAAAAACTTTTCTAGTTCATTTAAGTAGTTATTTTTTACAAGTAAGTCGTCAGAGCAAATAGTTCAAATGGGCAATTTTTATTCATAGTACTGAATATGAATATCTGAAAAAGAAACCGCAAAGAATATAAAATGTTGGAAATCATCATCTCGAAATTGTTCATTACCTCTATGAAAACTTTATGTTTCTTTGCAGGAGTTTTACTTTCTAAACTGTTATTTCAAATAATGTTTAAGATATTTCAAAATGCTGCATATATGTTTGAGATATTTCAAACAATGTTTAAAAATAACCGTCTTAATGTCTTTTTTTAAAATTAAAATTGCCTTGTCTTAAGCAAGCCCGAAGCTAATAATTAAGATGCAAATTAATTAAGGTAGTTTGAAGATGAAATCAAAATCCATTAGTCCAAATCTATCTAATCAAATGAACTATCATTTGTACGAAAGACGTAGATCATTTGTACCATTTATAAGAGAGAATATTATCAACATATCAATTTCACAATAACGAGGCAATTCATTAAAATTTTATACGAAAATTTTTTTGTTAAAGGCGTTCGCTAGGCGTTTATTGACTCAAATAAAAAGAGATCCGTTGTGACTTAGAGGGTTGAGCGCTCGCCTCCCTTTGAGGTAAGCCAAGAATTCCAACGATGGCTGGTCAATGCAAATCTTGCTCCCGACTCGTACATAACCATCTAGAAAGTCATAACCATCCTTTCTTCTAGATGGTTATGACTCGTACCGGTTACAGTGCTGACGTAAAAATCCTCGTGGATTAGAATCATGTTGCATTTAGGCAAATAGTGGGAGGTTGTGTTTTCCTCTTCATGCAACATAAAGTTGGGTTAGTTCCAAGAAAAAATCCGTATGAAGTAGAGAAGTCCTAGCAATTGATTTAGGAGTTCCTTTGTATTCTGGGTCCAATTAAAAATTACAAGGCTATGGAGTTAAACATTGATAGTCGTAAAACCTAAAATGTTCAACATCTGTCATAAAATACAACTAATTTCTCCAAAGTAGTTATGAGGAGTGATTTTAGATGAAAGCTTAATTTTTCGCAAATCGAAAAAATATTTTTCAAAACCAAATGAAAGCAGGCAAATTCACGAAGAGAGAAGGATGCACAGATGAAAATTTTTCAAGTGTATTTCGAGGATAAATGATTATGCTTATACGTTTATTTAAATATACGCTTACGTTTATTTAAATACAGAATTGTATAATTGAATGTGCAATGGCATATTTTAATGTTTTAAATTATTATTTATATTTGTTTTACAATACTTGGTTTTTTTATTAAATGCTTCATAAATTTTTATAGTGTTTTAATAATAATATAACTGCATTTGAATATCTTTGTACATCGGGACCAGCACTGATATTTCTGTTGTAGTTTCGTTTGAATAATAAATGAAAACATAATTTTTTTAATCTTAGTTTTGCTGCAATGAAGACAAAAACAATCGAAATAATTTTAAAATAAGAAACATAATTGACTAAAGTAGTAAGACGGTTTTCTTAACACTTACTACAAATGATCTTAAGGTCGGTAGAAACTTCAAATCTGTTTAAAATTGTGACGTGCACGCACTTAGTTATTTATATGAACATCTTTAAAAGGAATGTTATATTATAATACACATAAAACAAACAACAATGTATTTGAAAGCAAGAATATTAAAACAATGCAATTTAACTTTTTTAAAGCCGACACAAAGCACTTATCTTTCTAAGGGCAATGAATTAGGGCTCTTTGTTTTCATAGGTGATTACAGTAATTTATTTCGAGATATTTTAACGCAAAAGCTGTTAACAGAAACTGGTAGGAAATTAATTGGTTGGCAGAGAAGAGATGAGGCAGCGATGATTTTCTGAAAGCCAATTTCGCGAAAAGTCCGAACCTTGAGGAAGGGGGTAGCCCTGACCTTATCGATCAGAAAGACTGGCCACATAACTGGCCCATCAATGCTTGCTTCGTGCTTAAAGCTGCTCTATTATCATTGAGCGTGCCTGCAGCCTCTGAACTTTGAACCTATACACAACGTGCTTCAACTCAAAACTCTAACAAAACGACGTGACGCCAGCATCTGATAACAAAGATCGGCGCTGCTGCCGTGTGGCTATTGCTAGGTTGTTGCAAATATAAAATCAAACTAAAAAAAAGAATATATAACTATTTTTCTTTAGCCTCCGAATACTCAATAAGTGGGGGGCTCCATGGCGAATGACCTTTGAATATTTTGCTCGAGGGGTCTTTAGCCAGCAGCTTCATTTTTAAATAACTCGGGTGATTGCGTGCGGAAAAGGTTGACACGTATTACATTTGCAACTCATGGAATGCTTGTCCAGCTTCTATTTAACTGAAGAATCACCATATTTATCGTTACAATAACAAAGGTGATGCACATTAAGCTTTCAGAATCATTAGTCTTTATTAAACGTTAGGTTAAACAAGTAAAATGGTGCAGCTCGTCAACAGTTCCTGATAATGAAATGATTAGACAGGTTTTGGTCAGATAAGTGATTTTTTTTTTGTCTCAACGTGTTATCAGGAAACTAGCACTTATAATATTATTAAATTAATCGTAGAAAATATTTTCTTTTTATGAATTTGTAGTATTCTTATTGATTTTTTTTTAAATTTTAATAAAGCTTAATGACCAATTCGGAAGCGTAAGAAAGTCTTAATAAATCACTAGAAATTACTACTACTTGTTGTTAAATAGCAACTTTGCCTTAAAGAGTCAAAATCGAAGTATTCTCAGTTATTTGCAATGTATGAAATGCAGAAGCGATTTGATGAATGCCAGTTCATAAATTAAATTATACCCCTAATGTTTCTGTGTTTCGCATCGCAAGTCTATATATTCTCAGAAACTTTACTCCCGTTCATCAACTCTTAAAGTATGGAACTTCACAAGTTAAAGCATCATTCCTTAACTTTTAATTCAATTTAAAATGGTATTTTTTAAAAGTAAAAAGGATTTAAAGTTTAAAAGTATTTATTTTAATATTTTTATGGAAAGGAGGCTGTGAGAAATTACTACTGGCTTCCCAATAGTTAACTTTTTTAAAAATTCAATAGCCTGTTTATTTTTTAAAATATTCATCAGTTAAAAGATTAAAAGTTAGAATATTTTTATACATAATTGAAAAAAATGTATTCACGTAGACGCTGTTATGTACCTGTATTCTACCAAAATCCCACCATGTCTCTTTTTTCATCTTTTTAAAGAGATGTGTCACATTACGGCTAATTGTTCTTTTAAAATAAAGAAAATGGTATTCACCGGATAAAAAGTCCTAATTTTTAAATCATAAAATGCTTTTTTTATCTATTTGATAAAAAAACAGGTTAGTATACATTTCTTCCGCCAGCCTTGGCTCCTTTTTTTTTTTTTTTTTTTTTTNTTGACTTCTTTGCTTTTCAAAAAAGATGACAGTCGCTTAAATGACTTAGGTTCAGTAACTCATTTTTATTGAATTGGTCAATTTTGACAGTATACTTACGATATTAATATTGTATTGAATGTTTATATCGTGTTATAAAGTACTGACATACTAAATTTAATTGCGTTTGGTGATTGGAATTTGAGCACATAACTTTAGTTTCCGAAAATATATCGTAAAATTCAATAAAAATTTGATGGTTTACATGCACAATAATAAACAATATCATATAAAAGATCAAAAAAGTTCATAAATATTGTTACAGTATCTGATTAAAAATAAGCCCAGAGACATAAAACAAACAGACCGTCAAAAGTGGTATAAAAAATTATGAAAAGCAAGTGAACTGAAATCTTTGCCAACAACTGTCTATTCTTTGACAGCTTCAAAACTTACACCCAGTACAATGAATGACAGAACAAATAATCTTCAATAACTCCATCTACCTTGTCAGTTGTGCAGCTTTATAGAAATGAAACAAGAATAAAAAGCAATACCACCGTTGATATTGCGAATTACTCGCCTTTAATTTCATTTATGCATTTACGTTAGATTATGTTTAGATTATGTTAAGTTTTCGAAATAATTAATTTTTAATTTTGCGTAAATTTCATAAAAGTTTAGTTATTTTGAAAACCATAAACTTAAATAAAGTGTAAACTTTATTTAAGTTTGATTACCTCAAAAAAATCAAGTTTTAGCGAAAAAAGTAAAATTTAATTATTTCGTATAATAAGCGTTAATAAAGTTTAATTATTTCGAAAAAACATAAACTGAAGCCCAGAGCAGCTACTTTTTATAATTTTTTTTGAGTTAGTTGCAACTTTAACTTATGCAAGAATATTTAATTTATCGAACATGGAAATTGTGATGCCACAATTGGCATACACATATTTATTTTCTATCTTTTAAAATATCTTTCATTACTTAAGCTTATTTGTATTAATAAAAGGATTATATTTAAAATAAATCAAAAACTTAATCTTTTAAAATGAACATAAAATATTTATTTCTTCTCTTCCAGATCAATGTAACGGATACTTTTTTTTATTTCATTACTAATGCAGACTTATATATATTTACTGTCGCCTTTAATCGAAAACAAAAATCTATTTATAACTTTTTATTCTAATTTTCCAACGGCTTAATGTTTCGGTTGCATGGTTATAATAATTCACATAAATTTGTTGGCGACTCGTGATCGCCAAGGTGTTCTTTTAAACCCATGTTGATAGGCTGGTTGGCTTTGTTTTGGCTATGATATACTATGATAATTCGCCAATTTTGGATCTCCATCCCATGCTTCTCCTGTGTCCGATTGGAACAAATTACACGTACTTTTTAATTTGGCTTTTGATTAGGCAGGTTGTGGGGGAATTGTCTCCCATGGCCTGACCTATTTTAATATTACTATGCCAAACTTATTAAACTGAAATTCTTATGAATGATATTTTGTAACTCGAGCTCTGCAAATATACTACTAAATAAAAGCCTTTTTTATTAATTCTAATCCGGCTCAACTATTATTTTCATCATCCCCTGATTTCTGCATTAATCTTCAGTTTATCAATATCTCCAACTACTCAACCCCACCTGAATATCCATCACCAATATAAAATGGCACCCTTGGCTTTTACTTCTCCATAGAAATTATTAAGTTATACTCGTAGAAAAATTAGAGAATATTGTTATCTAATAGAAAATAATAACTTTGTCGTCATAATTAGATAGTTAAGTTTAACCATGANCTTTTTATAATTTTTTTTGAGTTAGTTACAACTTTAACTTATGCAAGAATATTTAATTTATCGAACATGGAAATTATTAAGTTATACTCGTAGAAAAATTAGAGAATATTGTTATCTAATAGAAAATAATAACTTTGTCGTCATAATTAGATAGTTAAGTTTAACCATGATATCGAGCAGATTCTCGGTAACCTTAATACGGTAACAAGTTTATACATTTTCTTAAGATTGATACTTTGATTCAACTTGAGCGGAAACAGATCTTGCAATATATTTACTGTTTAATATTAAACAGACTGATATTTAATCGTGTAATATTTTATCTTTATGACAAGCTTGTTTTTTAACCGCATAAATGCCAATGAACATACTTCTTTTTTAAACCTATTGAAAAATTCACTACTTTTTAACTAAAGAAAAAGAAACAAAAGAAAAGAAAGAAATGGTGAAACTCAATTGTTTTATAGTATTCATTCATCATGGAAAAGCTTAGACATTCGTATTTACCATCATTTTATAACGATACTAAATTATATATTTTCTTCTGAAATCACATTAGAGATATATTTTTGAACTCGGTCGATAACTAAATGAGTAAAACTACAACTTTATGTAGTAAAAACTACAACTTTATGCAGTAAAAACTACAACTTTATGTAATAAAAATTTACTATGCTAAAAAAAAGAGAAGAATATAAAACAAATTAACTTCTGATCTTATGTTCGATCTTGATGGCTCGAGCGTGTGAGCACCTAATTAATAAGTGAAGACAATATTTCATGTTTTTACTCTACTAACATAACTTATTCGCTTCGCATATTTTAACAAAGACGAGAGTGGCAAGTGAAAAATATGCCCTTTATGGCCACAGAATCACGAAAAAAAGCTATGATTATAAGGATGTTGGTCAGAAAACGATGAAATGTATGCAGTACATATCAAGTTTATGTACTAGTAATATTTTTGTACATGAATATGAGGAAATCATCCCACCTCAATTTCATTAGTAGTAACAATTAAAAAAGCTAATAAGCCCTTCCTGGATTTTTTGACATTTTGTTTAAAAAAAAAGTACATTTTGTGTTCGATTCATAAAATATGAAATTGTTCAACTTAAGAATATAATACTTAAAATATTTTAAACAATATTGTCTTACCACCGTGTCAGAAAGACTGCCGTTAATAAAGTTGAATTTTGTACAATCAATATTTTTTATCAAAGTATAATGAAATACAAAGGAAATAAGTTTTCTGTGACTTGGTTATGGAGATATTTTAAATCATAGTTTATGCTTTTGTATAAAAATGACTTTAATTTATGCATTCGCTACTTATGCTACTTTAGCTTCATATTTGTCTAACAATTACTGTTACAAACATGCTTTGAATCATAGTATAATTATTCTAAATATTGTTTTACGAGCCACGGCGTCTGAAGGGATAAGAGGCTTGCTTCCCATGATCTGGGTTCGAATCCCAGCGGCAGCTGCTTGATTCGAATTCTGCTCCCAGCTCGCGCTGATAGCAATACTGACGTAAAAATAACCTATGTGATAGATATTTGTTATGCTTTAGATTCACCATGTCGTCGGGCTAACCATGGGATGTTTTCGTGGTTTTCCTCTCTGCGTAGGTTAGTTACATCAAACAGTCCTCCAAGAAGGCTAGTTTCTTCTGATACTTGATCTAGGCGTTCATTTGTCGTTCTAGGTGAGTTCAAAATTACAAGGCTACGGAGTTGAACATTTATAGCCATAAACTAAAAATTCGGTCGGCTGTTCAAAGTCGGTTATAACGGTTATAAAATAAAGTATGGTCTTACGGAAAATATCTTTTCGCTCAGTTGTCTAGAGGAATTTTTTTAAATTCTTTTTATAGATTATCTTTTTATAATGTTTCATGGAAAGCATTAAAATAATTATAGCTAAAAAATTTAAAAAAAGTCTATGAAGTTTTAACTTTCAGTAAACAGTAAGCACTTTAAAAAAATACAGCAAAATGTAAATCGAGTTTTGTTTGTTAAATAAGAAAAAATCGCTTAGGAATGCGCATACACATATTAGAGTCAATGCGTCCCGGAAGGATTTCGACAAATTCCTGAAATAGTTTGCAACAGCAACGCATACTCTCCCACAAAGAGTAATGGTACACATTTTTCTTTTATGTAAATCGTAAAATAGAGGAAAAAGAGTTTAGACTCTCCAATTTTTCAACAAATGTATACACTAAGGAATTTAGGAAAACAGGAATGTGTATGCTTAAATCGTGTCAGAGAGAAACTGAAATTTTGTTTGCTCCAGATTAAGAACAGGAGTTTCAGATTAGGGAACAAACTAAAATTGTAAAAAATATTCAAAAGAATTATAAAAAAATTTCATATTTATAAATATAAATATATATATATATATGAAAGACCAATGTCGACTTTCTCTGGTGAATGTCAACAATCACATAGTAGCTTTGGTAAATGTCCGAAATATTTGTTATATACGATTTGATATCAATTTATTCTTAAATGTTATTATATTTATGTCTTGCTCTTTCTCAAAATGCCACTTGGCTTGGTATCTTTTTCCACAAAATATATTTCAATTATCTAAGTATTGTTTGTGCTTCAAACGTTTATTTTGATTTCATTTTACTGTTGTACCACAAAAAGGTAACTAGTGTTTTGGAATAAAATAATCAACCTTTCTCAGTGTTACTTAATACCTAGCTTTTATTTATGTAAGTATTGTTTGAGTTTCAGACGCTTCTTTAGATCACATTTTATAACACAAAGAGAGGCAACTCATTCTTTGGCAAATACCTTTTTTTAAACATATTTGCAGGAATTAGAAAGTTAAAAAAATTTCCAAAACATTAACTTTCTTTTTCAATTATAATTAATTTATATGTTTAACTTAACAGCTTATAATAAATTATTTGCTTGAATACATTATATGTTTAGTACAAATTTACTTATGTTAATTTTTATCTATTATTTTATTTTATTTTTTTATCCATTATTTTTCTAACACTGCTATGAGAAAGAATTAAGATTCCAAATTCCTTAATGATTCACTTAATTTGTCTTTGGCTTTATTATTATTATTATTATTATTATTATTATTATTTATTTTTGCTGTTAGCAATTAAAATTTCTGCAACTGTACACTAAGACATTTGGAATTTTGCGCAGATGTGAATCTGTGCAAAATTTCAACTACTATTCAAATTATACATTTTACATAATTTCTCTTTTAGATTCTTAAATAAAAGTGAAAGATTATGAAATATATGAATAAGTATTAAGCAATATAGAGGCATTGAGGGTCAACATTGCGCACTGAACGCCTTTACTTCTCCTAACTAACTAATAATCATCGAACTAAATCAGGGCAATCTCATAGTCGTATTTGAAGGTAGGAACCGTGTCTTCAGCCTCTGAAAAGTCTAGCCATCTGAAATATATATATATATTCTTGTTTAAGAAAAGTCTTAACCTTCACTTAATGTATTTTAATTAATTTCAGATGTGTTATAATAAAACCTTTAAGACATTCAAGTCAAATTGGATTCATGAAATTATTTCAAAACACATTTTCTTCGGAATAATAGAACATAGCGAAAGTTCAATTAGAAACGATCTAAATTGTAAGATTTTAAATCTTCTTGATTGTTCTTCTCATTATGAAAGCACATCGTTGCCGGAGAAAAACTCTTTACATAGAAGGTCAGGTCAATTGATCAGACTTTAGTCTAACTGCGCCTTTGGATATATAATAAATCTAGTTTGTAGCCTAAACAACTTTCTTTTCCGTTCCACCTACCAAAGGTCATAGTCCTTTACGCCTTTTTCCTTGAAATGAATTCAGCCATTAACACTTAAAATTAGCTTCTATTAATCCTTCTTCAAGTTTTATTAAACAGATGCAAATTACAATTTATCATTATCCAATAACTTTAAAAAAAACTAAATGAGTTTTGCAATAAAATTTGAGCAGACCATTAAATCTTTAGTAGAGTTTTAATTATTCACTTTTATTAAAGCGTGCAGGAGACAATTAAACATTAGTGTTACACTTCGTAGATGTTATTTATCATTTTAGCTTGCGTTATAGTCGTTAAAATTAGTTTAAACGTCGCTATAAAATTTTTAACATATTTTTATTCAAAACAATTTTTATTTCATACTTAATTACGATATTCAATTAAGTATGTTTAAATTGAGTTAAATTAACCTTTGTTATACGAATAGTATCATTAATATGATTAATATTAATCAACATGTTATTTAACGAAATGGAAATGGTTAAAAAAAGTAGCAAAATATAAAACGATTCAAAATTATTTAATCGATGTAAAAATGAAACAGGTAATTTATTTTATATTCTAAAATCAATTTTGATTTTTTAACGCACCCTAACTTACATATATACAATGTAATCAGTAAAAACTAATTCTGTGTTAAGCGTTACTAGGCTGACAGCTTATTATCCGTACTAACAGACTCTACAAAATATTTTAGTTATAAATTTTACCATATAATCAATTTATTCAATTTTAATCATAATATTTCAAAAGAAACAGTGCGATTAGTAAGGACACTTTCAAAACTTTTAAATCAATCTCTTCTTCGTCCACAATTGAATTCCAAATGATGCCAATTCCCAGTGATAAATAATTCCTGGGAATTGATGTCACCGGGAATTCCCAGTGATGAATAATTCCTAGTAGTCCCCTTGCCGTCAGGTTAACCGTGGGAGATTCTCGTGGTCTCCCTCTCCATGTAACGCAAATGCCGGTTAGCTCCATCAAAAAGTCCTCCACAAAGGCAAATTTCTCTCAATACTCGATCCAGGAGATCTCTTGTCTTCTGGATTGGGTTCAAAATTACAAGGCTACGGAGTTGAACATTAGTAGTCATAAACCCATAAAATTGGCTCGGCTGTTCAACGACGGTTATAAAATATAAAATAAAAATTATTCCTAGTGATCTATTTGCCCAACACATATGCAAAAGAATAAACTGCGTAATTTTCAACCTAAAACCAAAATTAGGTTTTCCTATCAAACTCCAATTATTTTGAAATACTCTAGAGCAGGGGTTGCCAAACTTTTTTGATCATCGAACCCTACATAATTTTTCGAAATCTCCATCGACCCCCATAAAAATAATTTTCTGTTAATTAAAATAAAACTCTATTAGATACTGTGTTTGTACATTTATTTTATGATTTTGAACATTTATTAAAGTAATAGTACATAGTGTAACAATAGTTTTATGAAAAATATATTAATGTTGAAATATAAATACCTTAATATTTATGAAATAATAAGTAATTATAAGTAAGTAGAAATAATAAGTAAAGTAACTACGGATTTATTGCTTCTTAATCAATGACATGGGTGTGCCTGGTGTTTTTTTTTCTGCAAGGTTCGTTATATTGGGTTCAAAATTGGTCAATTTTAATCTTAAATCCCCTCGAAACTCCACATTTAATTTATTTCTGTTCTTAGTTAAGATTGAATTTACGTGACTGAAACCGGCTTCAACCATATAGGAACTTGGAAATGCTATCATAAATGGCTGAGCTATTTCGTAAAGTCTTACATATTTTTGCATTATATTTATATTTGTCCAAAATTTGCTTATTGTTAAATTTTTAAAAAGCGTCTTTGCTTCAAATCCCCATAATAATTCAGCAAGCTCATCTTGCAGGTTGATGTCCACGTTTTCAATTTGAGCAGAAAATGGCACAATAATCCAATCAGGGATGTCAATGTTTTCCAAATCAACAAAACGCAGTTTAAAATCGTCGCTCAATTTTTGAAGATTACCTGTATATATTTCCAAGTCTTCTTCTTTTATTTCTAATTGTCACATATCTGAAAAATACTGATAATCCTTCGACCAATCGACCCCCATTCGACCCCCTGGCTCAGATCGACCCCCGCTTATGCTAAATAGACCCCTGGGGGTCTATATAGACCACTTTCGCGACCTCTGCTCTAGAGGGTAAAATACTTTTAAAATGAAATAAATATAGCTATCTGCTTCTGAAATAGCTTTTTTGCAATTTTCTCTACAACAGATGCGAAAAATAAGGGAAGGTAATTTTTGCCATGACACCAAAATAAACTTCTCCTATTAAACTCCAATTGCTCTCAAGCGCGATGGTTAGGGTAAAATACATGAAATACGTATTTTACATCTACTTCTGAAATAACTATTTTACAATTCTCTGCGCAGCACATGCAAAAAATAAGGAAGAAAATTTTTACTTCAATATCAAAATGAGTTTTTCCAGTTCAAATTACGCTAGTCAGAGCGAAATACTTTTAAAATAAAATAAATATGTCTGCTTCTGAAATAATTCTCATAGAATTTTCTGCATATACGAGATGTGACACTGCACGTGATAGAATTAAAGTAGGCAATTTTTGCCATAACACCAAAATCATTTTTTTCCCTATTAAACACCCGATTGCTTTCAAACACTTTGAACAGGCTTCATTCATTGAGAAAAAGCGAAGCACCCAAAGTAAACGTACCCTCGTATAACAATATTTTCTGAAGCTGGTAAATCGGGAACCAACGAGTGTTCGAGACCTTTTTTGTGCTCTTGAAAAGAATGAGTGCAGAGTAAACTGAATCTACCACCTGGTGAGTCGAACTGCGCGAGAAAACACCACATCTAACTTCTTCAGATCCAACAGGTGTTACCTTTATTGACTATAACATTAAGAATTCTCTTCCTTCTTCTGTATTCTTATTTGATCAACAAAGAAGCTGTTTGCATGTGTAGATTCTGGTACTTTTTGGAAATTCTAATCTAAATCGATGATTGACAGCAAATAGTAGTTTTTTTCTTCTTTTTTTAAGTTCAATGTAGTGACCTAATATAATATGAAGCGAAGAGTTATTTGAACGCTTTGGGGATAACTTAACTAACTGCAGATTTAAGTATGAGAATTTAGTAAGGACTCTAACTCAGATATTAAACGGGCCAATTTCTTGGATCTTGAAATTAAAATTCCTGAAGATAATATTTTAATTGGATTATACGATAAAATAAACGATTTTAATTTTAAAGTTTAACACATTTCAATTACAATTAATACTTTAAAATATTTTGATTAATCACATTTTATGGTTTAAATATATTTGTGGTGAGTTTGGATTTATTCATTTATATTTTCATTTTTATTCAACAGAGGACGGCATTGAAATGTTTTTCGATAGAGGACACCACTGGGATGATTTAATTTCACTTCGATGTTTTAAAGATCTGGCAGTTTATATTTTTAGGTTATTTTTACTGTAACTTTCTATTCGTAGATCTTATATGTTGACGCATTTTTCTCACAGAACTTTTGGCTTATGTGGTTTTAGATGTAATTGTGTTTCTCTGGATTTTCCTTTTTATTTAAATCTTTGACTTTTTGAGGTATTGCGTTTTTATTCTTATTTTGTCTTCTATTATTGGGCACAGTCAGTTTCTGATTGAACCACTGATTACAAAATGGCTCCAACATGTAAGTAGGGTCCCCTGAAGAAGAGCTGTCTTTGTTGAGATGCTTATTTTTGAAATTTCGTTTGGCTTTTATTAAGTTTTACCATATTTATTTAAAGTATGAGAACATAATAGGCTGAACTCGTGAGTGTGATTAATTTCTGGGAAAATTCACAATTTTTATTGTTTCACATTGGTCAACTAAGCGTAGTAAAACTTGTTTAGAAATCACATAGCTTTCAAGATTATGTTACTTATTTTTTAAGGAAAGTGTTTGGGGTACACTGCAAAAAATTTCAGATCACATTACTGTAAAAAGTATCTCATGCTTTTTATCGTAAGTTTCTGGTGCTGGTACTTTTTACATTAAAGTTCACTTTTGGAACATATTACAGAACAAAAAAACCCTGATAAACCATAATTTTTACAGTTATAATTACCATAAAATCATTAAATAATTTAAAAATATTACTCTAAAATTTACAAAATAATATTTTACGGTAAAAATGGATGATGCGCCTTTGGTGTTGGTCCTTTATACCGTAATTTTATCCAGAATTTTTTACAATGTAATAAAGAGATGAGCAATATTTTTCTTAAAATAGCATTTTTATATCTATCTATTGCTTTATATCATTTTAGAGTAGTTACTTCAAAAGTTAACTGAATTTTCACTACAGAAAAGCATAATAAAGATACACATATTATAGTCAATGTGGATATCTTCTCCAAAAACCCCCTTCTGATTAAACGTGGAAAGTAAATCTTGCCTCTAGCTCTTCAATTATGTTTGAAAAAGAGTTATATCTATGTTTTTTCCAGGGTCGCCATCTATGGCCAAGAATTCGTCTTCAGCCACACGCACGTCACACCCGTTTATAGGGCGGACCCATTCATACATCCATTCATTCATCCACAGATCGTATTTCTTGACCTGGATCAGAAAACGATCGATCTCCAATCCAGTACCCCCAGAGGTATTGATTTGTTATGGGAACATGGAGGACTTTGCGACTCGACAGATTTAGCGTGTATCAGTCACCATTTACTACACGGGGAATCTTCGGTCGGCGGGGTTTGAACCCACGAACTCTCGGACACGGGCCCAGCGCCCTACCGACCAGACTATCCCGACCGTCTTTATATATTTATATATACTACACTATTATCTAATATACTTTAATTTAAGGACAATTTTCGGAAAACCTCATTTGACGATACTTTTTAAACGCAATATTTTTCATACATACATTCAAACTTAATCTGATTATTTCTTGAATTTGTAAAACCAAATCAGACTGATCTTACGGTTTTCGAGGTAACGTTTAGATATATCCTATTAAAAGTATTGCATATCACTCACAATTAAATGCCACCAACTAAATGAAATGAGGAATTCGATTTAAATAAAAGTGTCAGGAGGAGCAATTTGCATGTTTTATTCCTAAAGAATATTTGCTTTGAAAAAGTAATTTAGCACTTCCAAATGTGCCAAATAGGGGCATAACATTCTTAATTCGTAAACGGAATTTATTTTCAATAGTGTTTATTGAATGTGAATTAAATAATTACTGAAAAAAGTCAGTTTGAAACATTGAGGAAACAATTTCAATTATTATTCCATTACTTGACGGTATTGAGGCTAGATCGCCTAGCCAGTCTAAGGTAATTGAATCTGATTTAGCCTTCTTTCAGACATGAGAAAGGAAGGCTACTATATACACGATAAACGATCATTTTTCAGAAGATCAAATCTTAATAATTTATATGCTGGCATACAGAGAATTAGATATACCTAACGCATCAATTTGTTTTTGTTATCTGTTGAGAGAAAATTTTCTTAAGCTAACGTTTTAAATCGATGTAATTTATAGAAATGCAAATAGATAAAGCCCCAAAATTTATTGCGAAAGATATTCTTGTATTTAGAACCAAGAAATACTTAACTTTTTGAGTAATACACAAATAAAATTATTACATGATTCAATAGTTGATATATTTTATTTTATAACCATCGTTAAACAGCAGAGCCAATTTTTGAGCTTATCACTACTAATGTTCAACGCCGTAGCCTTGTAATTTTGAACCCAATTTGGAGGACAAGGGGAGTATTGGGAGAAATTTGCCTTAGTGGAGGACTTTCTGATGGAACTAACCCGCATTTGTGTTACATGGAGGCGAAAAACACGAAAACCTCTCATGATTAGCCTGACGTCAAGGGAACTCTGACCCATGATCCGTCTACCACTGAGGATATTATACGTCAGCACTATGGTCGGTGCAAGCCGGATGCGGAATTCGTATTCACCAGCCATTGCTGGTATTCGAACCTGGTACACCTCATTGGAAGGCGTATGCTCTATCCCCTGAGCCATCACGGCTCGTTGAGTTATTAGTGTTAAGGAGTACGAAATTGAAACAGCTAATATTAACTTTATATCAAACTTGAACAATAAAAAGAAAGCAATCTAATTGCTTTTCACACAGGTGACTACAGAAATCAATGTATTTCCAAAAGACAATTTTTACCATTACCGAGTAAAAAGTATTATCGTGTTTCCCTTCACTACGATTTTTTAAACCCATTGTATTTTTAGGCATATTTGTTTTAGAAAACAATGTATACCTAAAATTACAATGAGCCAATTTTCACCATAAAATTAGAATGTGTTTATCCAATTAAACTCTAACTTTGCAAATTCCAATCCAAAACTTGACCTAGGGGTCAAGTTTTGGATTGGATGAGGGGGTGACCTTGGTCAATTTAGAAACTTAGGGTTCAGAAGGACACATGGTGGTTGTTTGCAACTAGTTTCATGCCATTTCTAATAAATGGAAGTATCGGGTCCCAACTACTGTACTTCTCTCTGCTGTCTCTTACATTTTTCTTAGCATTTTGTTTACTTTTCACCAACAAACATTAGCCAAATATTGAATTTTTACTGCTGGTTTAGCTTAATTTTCCAAATATTGAGGGGTAGCTTAATCCCTTATTTTTTTTTTTTCAAATCGTTTCCATCTATGTTTCAGAAAATTTTTTATACATGTAAACATAGAGTGTAGCATCCGACCCAAATTTTTTCAAGAAATAATTAATTTCTATTAAAAAATGGCGAATGTATGACAGTACTTATTTTATAATGCATGTTTTTTTTTAAATATTTTCTTATAAAAGGAAAAGCAAATTCATCTTAAGTATGTGAATTCTGAAAAAACGTCAATTTCATTCTTTTTTTTTTAAAGCTGCATTTCACCAATTTTAATTTACCTTATAAGTTGTATTTCAAAACAAACAAAAAAATAATTAATGTAAATATGCTATATATATATANTATAATTTTTTTAAGGAATTGTGTATGCAAGCATATCCATATTAAAGTCTGCAGATATATGTAAAATATTATTTCAAAAAATATTAAATTTTAGAAGATTTTGAACAATTTTAAAATACGTACATTATTTCAAAAATATATATATATAACCCTACATGTATTTTTAAGTTTAAACTTTTTATATATTGTAACGTATAATGTATTTCACAATAAAATTTACAGACATATCCAATTTACTCCTTCAAAATATATCGAACAAATATTTCTATTTATTGTTAA
Source organism: Parasteatoda tepidariorum (assembly GCF_043381705.1). Classification (NCBI taxonomy): domain Eukaryota; kingdom Metazoa; phylum Arthropoda; class Arachnida; order Araneae; family Theridiidae; genus Parasteatoda; species Parasteatoda tepidariorum. The sequence continues at coordinate 21,132,299 of NC_092214.1, read as the reverse complement.
AATGACACTTTCCCCAATTATTGTAGTTTAATGCTTAACCTTCAAACAAAGTAAATAAATAAATTTTTACTACTGCCTATTGTCGCTTTTTCTTAAGGTAAGGAAAGAAATCAAAGCTTCGAAAACATTAACAAAAATATTTGTCCCATTATTTCTTTAAAATGAATGTTTCTGTGTTCTAATCGAATGTTAGATCAGAATCTAGACATACCAAGCCAAATAAAAGAGAAAATTTGCGTCAGAAAGTTTAAATCATGTCACATATCTTCCAAATAATATGCAAAACACGGAAGTTCAAGTGTTTATTTATATGAAAACAATCATGGTAATATTTTATTTTTGATGTGTGCATTATGTTGGTGTCACTACACTACATGGGGTCTCCCCAAACAAAAGATTTATAACTTTAGCCTAACCTTCCTGATCATTAACATTTCCTCCCACGAGCACCAAATGCTCTTTGCTCTGCCACTAGTAGGTGTCGTTGGTGCTTATGTAAAGTTTTCAAAGAGGTTGTAGCAGTCAGGAGTGATATTTATCACAAAACAATCTATTTCAATGGAAAAAACATCTCAAACTGGTCATAAAAACTTTCTAAAAGACTACAGTTTTATTTGAAAGCTTAAAAAATTCCTTTGAAACTTACACTATCACCAGGATAAATACGCTGTTAGAATTTTCATTCGAAAATTACGATAAAATAACCGACAGCAGTACATCCCTCCATTTAACCGTTAAGTTTACGGTAAAAATAATTTTTTACCCTTACGGGTTTGAAACCGCTTACAACTAGTATGGTTAAAAGCCATTAATACAAAACTACGCTATTTTTTACCATTTACAACCAACATGGTTTCAATGAGACATTGGAGATATATTTTTCGTTAGGTAATTAGCAGTGACGTAAGTTTGTGGTTGAATTGTGTTTTGTCAAATGAACCATGAAATGTGGTTCCAAAAGAGATGAGGAATACTAGACATTTTGCGTTAAGCACTTTTATGGTGCTGAGAGAAACTAAGTGGCTTCATTAAGTGGCCTTAGTTGGTGGATTAAAATTCTGGCTGCTTGACTTCATTAGGCGAAAGCAGTTAATAAACGGTTTTACTCACAGTTAAAAGTTTGAATGACATCTTATTTACGGTTATTTGACTGTTTTGCTTGAATATGGTAAAATAACAATTAAATAAATTGTTACTTAACCATTTTTCTGATAAGTTTCTAACAGTGTATCACCGGCAGATATTTCTTTAGTTCCAAGGTGGGCAATATGCATATGTTTTCTTTCAATGTAAGTAAAAAAGATTTTTTGAGGGGGCATTTTAATGTTTCTTAAAAGTAATTAGGAAATGTAATTAGTCAATATAACTAGATAAAAATTCCTTAATACTGTTCTGAAGGGCCAGTCATCACATAAGAGACTGAATTATATGCTATTTTCACAATGACTGTTCATGTCTGTAAGATTAAATTTTTGCCCGGTGCTCTCCATTCTCTATGTTATAATTATGAAAATAGTGTGGAGAAAGAGAGGGACACGTTATGCACAACAGTATGCTCATAAACGTGATCGGTGTGGCACAGGTATGTTGTTGTGAACAGGCATCATATACAATGGCAGAACATCACTTCACATCTTTGAGCCAGGTAGCGTTACATTCTAGTGATATTGCAAGATTCTCGGTCATGTTCGTCTTTTTTAGGGGTGTGATAGGTCCAGAATTTCTGTTTATAAACGACAATCCGAGGACACATAAAAGCGCTGTGGTATCGGAAACAGAAGAGAAGATATTGTCCGTATGCAATGGCCTGCGTACTCTCCTGACCTGAATTCTACAAAGCTTGTCTGTGATGCCCTTGGCAGGCATGTTTTGCAAAGAAAACCTCCTAACTGTGTAAGAGTTGATAACTACCTTGAGAGAGGAGTGGGACAATGTCCCTGAAAGACACCCCGATAGGTTAGTGCGCAACATAAATAACAGATGCAAAACATGCATTAGTGCCCGAGGTAATCAAACTCATACCTGTTACTCATACCTGTTTCACTCTGGTAAGAAGATTCATTTTTGTGGCTGTTTGGAAATCGTCTAAGGAGCATATTTTCTTTATATTTAATTTTCGTATTTTCCAATGGGACAATATTTGTAACGTTTTTCATTACAATAAATGCACATTTTCTCCACTAAATATTGTTTCATTTCTTCAATCAATGTATCTTATTAATTATTCCTAAAAATATAACTGTTCCTCAGCAATTGTCAAGCAGTCCGGCAGTCCGCGAAGCCTTTTTTTTTTTTTGTGGCCCGCGAACTAAAATATATATATCAGTTGTCATTTTTCTGCGGACAAATTTCGTAAAAAATCTATATGGGTTTAAAATACTTTTTACGTTAATATAAACCTAATTTCCTCGTTTCTTTGAAATTTATCTAACCAACGGTGCAAAAAAAATTGTTTCGCAGGCTTTGCATCCAAGAAAATATTTATTCAAATACAAAAATAATCGTGTATGTAGCTCTTTTTTATTTCATTTTTTTGTTTTTTGCGAATATAATTTAGCATGTGTGTATCAGAAATTTTCTCGAAGAAATTCTTCGATTTAACATTTTGAAACCACTCATTTTGGACGAAAATATTTACATACAAATTTTTAAATTTTAAATTTAAAGTGTAAATATCTATTCTCTGGTGGTTGCAGTAGACAAACCTCAATTTTGTCATTGAACATTTTGTGTGCTACTATGTAAGTTTTAATACCAACGTTTGTAAAGTTTTATATCTTAACAATTAGATCTGTTGCACATTAATTGTTTAATACGTGGTTGCACACTAAAGTTATTGTAGCCCGAATTTTTTAATATGCAATTGAATATTTTTAAAAAACTATTTCGTATTTTGATTTGTAATTCAATACTTTTGTTTTGTACAACGTGGTAGAAATCTGACAGTGATATTTAATGTTCCTTCAAACATAAAATAGACCTACATAAAATTTTGATAAAGTTGCGGCCCACCATTTGATTTGTGTTTTTAATTGTGGTCCCCGGCCTCATGTAAGTTGGAAACCCCTGGTCTAAACAATCAAAACAAATATATAAGCCCTGGTAAGGTACGGAGAAGTAAACAAACTTTGCTTACCTTAATTGTTAATACGTTACCACTTTAAGCATTGTAAAAATCTACAACTTCTGTGTTAGTAAATACGCAAATATTGCGTTAGAATACTGTTAATAGAAAGTTTTAAAAGTGGTAACAAAAGGAGACTAACCTCGATCTTGCAATGCAGTAATAGCCGCCACTAAATATTAATTCGTAAAAATAAAACTGCATGAAAACTGTGCTCAAACAGATATATAAATGTTGAGCGGTATTTTAAAAAAGAAAATTCTTGCAACCATTACTACCAATGTAAAGATTCTCTGAAACTTCGTTATAGCACCTCACCTATGTATCTACAGAAGCCCAACAGCCATTTTTTTCGATTAAGCTCATTACTGGTTAATTAGAAAAGACAAATTGAAAGTGATTATTAAATTGTGTAATAAACATATTTATTTAAAATATAATTACTTCTATTAAAAAGGATGAATAAAAGTAATCTAAAATGACTAAAATGAAGCAAATTAAGAGTTTTCTACCATATAAACTATCTTTTTTTATTTACTAATTAGCAATCAAGTGTTTTGTCATTCAACTATTTAAGAAAGCGTAACACATTTTTGCCAATCTGCCGAAATTTACAAAGAATTTTTTAATTGTAAATAAAGGAAATATTCCAGAAAAAAAAATTATCAGCACAGAATTAAATTTTATTTTTACTTCCCTGATCAAACCAGCACCACATTCTATGTCATATTTAAATTATTCCAATAAAGGTAACTGAGAGCAAAAGGATTATGTTCCAAAAATGAGGTAAAAAGAAAAATTTGAGAATGGTCTTAAATTGCATTATTTCATAAGTAGAGTCTCAAATATTGTAATACTTTGTATCAATATATAGAAAAGATTAATGATTTAACGCTTTCATTTCCCTTGTCTTCAAATTAGTTATTTCTTATCTCCTAATTACGAGATAACAAGTAATTTACAACAAATAAACAAAGACGCCTGTTTCGAAGATACATACAAATTATTTTATTATATGCAAAAATTTAAACAATCATTCAAAACTTGCATCATAATTACCGCCATGCACCTATAATTTTTTTAAATTTTTCAGTGTGTTCGGTACGTTTGATGCAACTACTCATTGAATTTTTTGGTCACGTCTAGTAAAAGATCAAGTTTGAAATCTTCTAGTAAAAGAAAAAATTTGAATTTTATTCAAAACTTCTTTTTTTCTGACAATTATTGCATATATTCAATAATTTACTATATTACACTAATTTAAGGATATTCAACAAAATTTAACTAAGCATCTGTACTGCATTGCTACAATAATCAGGCAATGTTTTGTTACTTCCATTTAAAATAATGTTCTCGCTGTTATTAAAAAACAAATTTACACATTATTTGATTTTGGAAGTGCTCTTTCGATAGAAGCGAAATAAAAATAAATTCCTTATTCCAAAGTATGAAAATTAGGAGTCTTTTTACTGCTGTTTAAGAGCGCAAATGTTAAAAGAATTAAAACTTTTCTCCTATATTATATTTCTTCCTCCACATAAAAAATATAGTTTCCTTATGGCGTACTCCATAAGTAATATTTTTTATATATTGTTTTTTTTTGCGCTTGAAATATAAATGAAAAAAATGAAATGAAATTTTTTAAAACGTTTGAATTAAGAACAAATTCATATTTTACAAATTTTTAAACAAATATCGATTTTCTTTTTGCATAATACTAAGCTAAGACATCATAGAGAACGTGGGTTAATATTTTTGAAAAGTTCAAGCAAAATATTTACTATGCTATACGATGACAACAAATTACTTGGTCGTGGATATATTGACGTAGTATTTATATTGACTGATTCTAAGTTCCAGGTAAATTTATTCTGCTTTTAATCTTTCCACAAATCTATAATTATTAAAAACTATATTGAATTAATACATTGGGAAATATCCACATTATAAACTACTCATGATGCAATGATTTGAACATGTCTTAAACAAATTTAAATTAATTTACAGGGCTTTTAATTATAAACTACCCGAGGAACTTTATTAATCTCATAGTTCGTAAAAATTTGTCAATATCTAAGTTATAGGATAGTAAATTATATCAAATCCAAAATTTGAAGAGAAATATCTATTTAAATGTACGCTAAAAAGTGTCAACTATAGCACTTTTATTTGAAAATACTTAGATTTTCCTGACGGCTATACGAATACAAGATTTCAGTATTGGGAAATATTCGACCATTAAAAATGTCTTTACATAACTAATGCATGTTTATTGCCTTTTCGTGAAGTGAAAATTTGAATCAAGAGTCAGAGATAACGATCATAAGAATATACTGAGGCGCATATCAGTGACAGTGGCTTCAGTATTTTATGCGCATATAAATATACATTACGCAGCTTGATTCATAGTTAGATTCCCGTAAATTCAGATATCAAAAGAGCAGATGTTTTGTACGACTTGGCTTTCTTTTTTCGCCTTGGACTCAATGTATTTAATAAGTAAAGATAATAACTTAAGAAACAGTGCTTCTGGACAATGAAAAATTCACGAATAAAACTAGGAAAAATCTTAACCGAGAATTTTGTTACAGACCTCGTGACCTTCACATCATAAAACAGTTGTTGTTCCTTCAGATAAACTTCTAAACTCAGATGGGCTTGACATCTTGTTCAAAAGTGTCAAAGTGTTTCCGTTGTAAATTTTATATGATGTTGTAAATATTTTATTCTTATTCTCTCTTGAAGTTTATGTGTGTACTAAGTTAACTGATAAAAAGAAGAGTTTAAACTGGTGCTTTACTGAGTTTTATTTAGTAACATTGAATGAAAATGGATGCGTGCATACATTAATTTTACGTTTTTTCTTACATTAATCAACTTTTTAGGTGATAAAATTGTTACAAACAAGTAAATCTTTGATAAACTTGTTACGATCATTCTGTATTCAGTTTCAATTTTAAATTAAGTTCTAGACTTATAGCAGCAATGAATGGATATAGTTTTTTTTAATAGTTGACTCATATTTCAAAGCATATTCTTGCCCACAAAGAAATTTGAATTTTTTTTTACTAAAGCTATAATTTTAATTTGATTCATTTTGTCAATATGCAAACGTCCTTATCAAAGAAACGTCAATATGCAAAGTCCTTAGTGTCCAATGACTGCTTTGGTTTCATAGAATTGAAAAAGGTAATATGTCCTTCACGCATTTTAATTTATTAAAACCCCGAGTAATTTAATATCAGTCATAAATAAATTCAAAGTCAAGTCTTTATTCACCAGCTGTATAATTTAAATTAATTAAAAATTTTTTTGGTTTGAAAATATTGCTCCATAACTTATTAGAAGTTTAAACGATTTAAAACGCAATGTTCATTTACATGCATAAAATGGCGTGACTGTAAAAAATTACAGTTCTATTGTTAATAATTTTCGTTGAACTACGCTGCGCGAAAAATTAAACAAAAAATCTTCAACTTAAACATAAATTGAATGTTTTCTTATTTAAATTAGGGGCCTCGTTTCCTGCTCCTCATCCCTCGCCAAACCTTGGAACTGTCCACTCAGGCTTTTTCAGATCGCTTTGCTGATTTATTTTCTCCGCCCAAAAATTAAAACATACAAATATTAAAAAAAAAAATGCAAAAAAAAATTCTAATTGTGTTTATATGTGTTTAAAAACTCAATTTCACATAAAAAGCTGTATATCGATTTCTTTTTCATTTATTCTTTCAATTATTCTTATTTATTCTTAAATTATTAAATATAGCTGAAAAGAAAAAAAATAATTGCATACGTTCAGAATAAAAAATAAAAACTCAAGTCAAAAACTCAAAATGAAAACTCAATTCGAAAAATTTTGAAAGTTAAATTTACTCATTTAATTTTTACTCAGTAATAAATAGGTTTAAATTATAAAGTTCGATCTGAGTGAGTGATGTAGATTTTTGGTACAAGAGCCACGTCTTGTCTATACCGCGCCTAAAACTACATTGAGGCTAAAATAATTAAATTTAGATTAATAGGTTTAACTCGGTAAAAATTAAAACTAAATTAATTTTGTCTCTTTGAGTTGGTACAAAATAGAATGATTTATACTTAAAAGGTTTAAATCCTGGAATAAAATATAATGTCCTAAAGATAAGAGAAGATATTTTTATGTGGCTTATTATCTGATAAAACTGGATATTCACAGCCAAAATGGCGTCGTCTTTGAATATGAACTTTTTGCATTGTGTGAGAATATGCAAAACTATTAAAGGATCGTTGCAAGTTGAGCATATTGGAACAGGTACATCTAATAGAAGATGTCTGTGCGTTAAGGGCGTGTGATCAAACAAATTCGATCTGAAAATAAAGTTTTAATACCATAGGTATGTTTAAAAATTCAAATCACAAAAATTTAAATTGAAAAATAATTCCTTGCAAATGAATAAAAGGAAGAAGGAAAAAATTAAACTTTGATTTCGTCTATAAAGCAGGAGACAGTTTTTTGTAAAATTTTCGGGATTATATGAAAATTACTCAAACTAAAATTTAATAACTCTGAAACTAATTCGAAATTTAGAAAAGCAATTGTTAGTGTCATTCACAAGATTAATTCGCAGCAAAAATATAATTTTACTGTGATTAGTTTCTCCTTTACATCGAAAAACAGTAAATATAAGCCAATTAGTTGTTCCAAAACTGATTCAAAATTTATACAAAGTGAGACGCAAGCATTTGAGTATTTCTTTAACCATTTTTCTATAAAATATAACAAATTTCATATTGTTTCAAGTAATAGTTTTAGACGTATGGCAGTGAGAAGCATACCCGGCGAAAATTTTCTGAAACCGAGGTGACCGCGTGCAAAAACTTAGAAAATAGAGGTATAGAAGCAGTTTTAAAGCATGAGTATGCTATTTGTAAAAAGTTTAAGATTCTTCTTCTTTAACTCGTATAGAATTGTAATGAAAAATAGAAGGGAAAGCGGGGTAGAGTGTACACAAAAAGAAAGTAACTACCCTGAATAACTTTTGATCGAAGAGCTAATGATTGGATCCTCATCTTTTAAGACTCAATCTTAATGGCTCGAGGAGGATGACCTCAAATATGCCAATTAAGAAGCGCAAACGATATTCTAAGTTACGAAATCTGACACAAAAACGTAATTTTTCAGTTTAAATATACCTTTTTCTTCTCGAAGGATTCAAATTTCTGACCCCCAAAATATAGGGGGTAGTCGCAATCTGGGAAATATGATCCCAATAGTTTGGTCAGGATAGCACTCCAAACTTTGAACCCCTTAATGTTCATTTTACTTTTTGCGTATTTCGTTGTTTCTCGAGAATTTTTTAAGCGAATTGAAAATTTTTTACCCAGAATTACAAAATTCGTTTACGCAAATATAATTCCATCTAAAAATAACTTTTAGTAAATATCTATAATTTTTCAAGATTTTATTTAAGAATGATCGACAAAGTTTTAAATTGCAAGGTATGCAATTTTTGGCATCATTTTAAAGAATATAATTTTCCATAGCAAAATACAGAATTTAAACAAAATTGGTTAAATAGTTCCTGAGAAATTGAATTTTAAAAAGTCAGATATTTAAAATCTTAACTGGGTATTGTACATTGAAACAGAATCTATTTTTTTCCCCTATCTACAAATTTGTATGCACAAAAATTCTATTTACGCATGCTTTTTGACTTGTATTTTCTGCACCGAAATAGGTTTTTATTACTTTTTAATAGAAATTTTTATCCCTGAAAAATAACGAATATTAAAAGTCTAACTGTTATCTCATATCTCTCATGTACTCATTGTACGTGTTATCTCATTGTAGTACGGGTATAATGAAATATACAATAAAATATTACTAATAATACAAGATACCATTTCGATTTTCTTTAAATATTAACTATTTGATCACGGTATTATTAATTGAATAATTATATAGAATAATATATTTATATACATCAATGATTCACAGTACATTTACAGTGGAATAAAAAAAACATTTGACATATTTTATCTAACACAAGAGAAAATTTTAGTACTTGAATTCTTTAAACGTAATATTCAGAAAAAATATAATAAAAAAATATAAAATTGCGAATCTGGTGCTTTCAGCTCGATTGTAACCAGTTACATATTATTTCAAGTAAATGCACTGATTCAGAGCATTATAAAACATATTTAATTTATTTCTCTGAATGTGTTTAATTTTTCTCCGGTATTATCAAAGCCTTAAAATTCTTTATAAATTTCGAGTATTTATCTATTTTTGTTTTAGCGATATGTAGATTAGAAGATTACAAAGATTATGGGGATTAGAGCATTGCAAAGATTAGAATGTAAAGAAAAAAAATAAAATAAACAATAAAAAAAAAAGATTAGTATTACGCATACTGATAAGAGTGAAAAACAAAATAACTTTTAAAATTTAAATTTACTTTCAACAGTCAAAATTTAATATTTTTCACCTTGTATTGCAAATGTGTGAATTTATTTAAATCACAACAGTAACTCCAACATCCTATTTTACCCTTATTAGCGAGAGACATTACTTAATGCAGTTTCCTTGTAAATGAAAATCTTTTATCGGGAATTAATTATGATATCATTAAGGGAAAGAACGGAAGTTAAAAATTCTCTTAACTAAACGATGTTGTTTGATATATAACACGGAAGAATCAGAAATAACCAAATCAAATTATATTTTTAAAATTCTTCTAGTTGTTAACCTAAATGTCAAACGTTGTGTCGATTTAAATCTTAAATTATAGATGTTCGTTTTCTTGTTATAAAAGGTAAACCTGAAAATTTAAATTTTCAGTTAGTAGCCAATGGCCGGAAGACTCTAATAATTGATTGACCTAAACCTAAGGACTCGGTGACCGATATCGATAGGTCCTTTTCATTTAATTGCCCCCTTTCGAAAAATTTTTTTTTGATTGCATGAAATCATATTTAAAAAAAAAATCGTTCTAGAGATAATCTACGCCAAAAAAAGTTAATTCAACAATAAAAATACCATAAAAGTATGTCCGAATTTAGTACTGCTGAATTCAGTACTATACTGACTTTAAAAATATATGGGGAGACGAAATACATCATTAAATGTTTACATTGCAACTTTGAAATGAGTGAATTGTTGAGGAACTCTCCTTCCACATGAATTTTTCCATCACAAATTGTTGGATTTTAGAAGATCAAATTTATGAATGGAGTAATTTGACATTTTATAGAAAATTCTGTTTTCCACAGTCTTTCTGCATTAATGTACTTCTATCTCTCAACGATTTTTATTTTTGAAATATACAATGGGAAAAAGTGACCAATTGTTAATTTAATTTAAGTCGCCATTTTTTCACGTTTTTGTTCAATGCATCTCGTGGCGAGTGGTTATTTTCAGGTCTAATAAACGGCAGTGTTTTTTTAAATTGCAAAACTCTGAACTAAAATACGCCAGAATGCTCAACAAGGTGATTACATGGTTCAATAATGTTCCGAAATTATCTGCTTCAGCAAATGTTAAATAAGGTCAAACATTAATAAAACAGAAACATTTTTATTTTGCCATTTTGAATAAAATAATGTAATATAAAATTAAGCTTACATGCCTATTAAACTGAAGTAAAACTAACATTTTTTTAATATTAACAATTAAAGTATCAAGAATATTATGTTTTGAATTCTTTGTATGGATAATTCTCAATAAAATTATATAACAGTGAATTTAAATTTTGATTTTTCGTTTTTTTAAGAAATTTATTTCTCCTTTTTCACTCTTAAATCCACAGAAAAACAGAAAATAACTTTATCCAAGACTCAAAAAAGCTTAAACAAAATCCTTAACCTAATTCCTGACAACAGTTCCTTAAAAATTATAGTTCACATCAATTATTTGTTTTGACTTAAATTTGCGATAAATTATTTTTCGATTATTTATTATTGCCTTATTAATGAGGACGAGAATAGACAAGAAACTTTTATTTCATAATGTAACTCTTTTTATTTTCAAATCCCGCTCATTGCAAAGAAAAAGTGTCAGTTTAATAAATTTATAATAAATCAATGCAATCTTAAAAATGCTACTTTTTCTGAAATATATATATATATATATATATATATATTTCAGAAAAAGTAGCATTTTTAAGATTGCATTAATTTATTATAAATTTATTAAACTGACACTTTTTCTTTGCAATGAGCGGGATTTGAAAATAAAAAGAGTTACATTATGAAATAAAAGTTTCTTGTCTATTCTCGTCCTCATTAATAAGGCAATAATAAATAATCGAAAAATAATTTATCGCAAATTTAAGTCAAAACAAATAATTGATGTGAACTATAATTTTTAAGGAACTGTTGTCAGGAATTGGGTTAAGGATTTTGTTTAAGCTTTTTTGAGTCTTGGGTAAAGTTATTTTCTGTTTTTCTGTGGATTTAAGAGTGAAAAAGGATAAATAAATTTCTTAAAAAAACGAAAAATAAAAATTTAAATTCACTGTTATATAATTTTATTGAGAATTATCCGTACAAAGAATTCCAAACATAATATTCTTGATACTTTAATTGTTAATATTAAAAAAATGTTAGTTTTACTTCAGTTTAATAGGCATGTAAGCTTAATTTTATATTACATTATTTTATCCAAAATGGCAAAATAAAAATGTTTCTGTTTTATTAATGTTTGACCTTATTTAACATTTGCTGAAGCAGATAATTTCGGAACATTATTGAACCATGTAATCACCTTGTTGAGCATTCTGGCGTATTTTAGTTCAGAGTTTTGCAATTTAAAAAAACACTGCCGTTTATTAGACCTGAAAATAACCACTCGCCNTATATATATATATATATATAATTTTAATGTTATTTGAAACAAATCATTGCAGAAATAAAACAGCTAATTTCGAATTCATTACAATATTTCAATTCAAAATGTTAAATTTTAAGTGTACTTGAAATTGTCTTTCTAACTGCCTTTTTTTAAAAAAAATTACTATTTTAAAAATGCACAAATTAGAAAACCTGAGGCAAATATAATTTTACAAAAAGTACGTTTAAATTGATTTAAAATTTTTTTGATTGAATTAAAAAAACTTTTTGTGTCTTTAAAATTATTAGTTAATGTATCTGCTTATTTTTTAATAATTATTTTAAGAAACTTTTGATTAGCTCTCATGGCTGTTTTTTTCTCTTATTGTAATAATTATAATTAAGCAATGCAAAAGACTTTTGTCTATTGTCAATTTCTTTCTATTTATGATTGTAAACTATTGAATTGAAATTTGCAAAATTTGTTTAAGAACTTAAGAACTCCAAATTTCAAATCCTGTTTTTATTTAATCATATACTTTAAATCGCAGAAAAGGTACTGTATTCGTCTAATAGCTTGCAGAAATTATGCTCAATTTATTTATTAATTTAATTAATCTCGTAAAAATATCACAGTTCAAATAAATAAATAAATAAAATATAAGTAAAGAGGTTTAATAAAGGATTATAAATACTCAATAATAATTAAAAATATTGATCATAATTACCATTAATATTGATAACAATAAAAATTAACCAAAAATGCTAATTTTTATTTCGGAAACTATAAATTTATAAAAAAGAGAAATTACTTAAATTTGCATAAGAAATATTTAAAAAAAAATAATAATAAATAAATAAACAATAATTGAATTTTGCGCTTTCTAACAATAGTAAAGTTTCGATATAAAAAAAAACTTTTTATTCTTAACTACTCGAAAAGTGTTAAAGCAAGAAGCATTAATTTTTCTATTAAACGTTATTTTTTCTCACAAAATTTTATTTATTGATGAATTTTCCAAAATTAAAAATAACACAACCATGGCTTCCTTTGGATTTACTTTTTAAGTTTGTTTACCTAAAAGTCTTTTTCATTTGAGTTAAACAAACTGAGTGACCTGGAATTTTGTTTTTTCTATTTTACTTTTATTCTATATTGAAAAAAGAAGGAAAAAAAATATATTTCATTAAAGACAAATAATTATTTCGTCAAGACACTTAAAACAATTCGCTGACTTCCAGAAATAAATCGGGATTTGCGCATGATTAAAAGCTGCGCTTTGCACGATTTCTCGTCATTTACGCTACAAACAATACCAAAACGTATACACGTGGTTTTTTCACTGCAACTGTCACATAATCCTGAGGCAGGAAGCAAAGATACTTTTTACCTCAACAATAATTCAGAAAGAACAATCAAACAGAAATGGAAACACCGCAGGTGTTCAGGAAAAAAACCTCTAAACCTTATAAAATATTGAACCTACATTAATGGCGACCAACGAACGAGAAAAAGGTACAAAAAATTATTGATTTCTTGACCGAAGGAAAACAGGAGAGAGTTGGGGGCATAGAAATCCGCTAATGATCCGAGTTAAAAAACACTTACCGGGGTTAATATGTCCAGTTTCGGCTAGTCAGTATCCAGGATAAGCTATCACAAACATGGTCCCTGAAAAGATTTTTTCAGGATCATGATAACTGAAGAGCCGGTGACGGAAAGAAATCCCCACTAAAAAAGAGGAGATCGCGCGCGAAAGCGAATGAAAGAAGTGACGTCACTTACACACAGAATCCCCCAAATGGTTGAACTTGTTCGGCATGTCTACCACAATCCTAGTAGTCATTTAACCGTGGAGACTGTAGCTATCGTTCGTTTCAACACGCGTTCGCAAAGGAGAATTGTAGGTGGTATACAGAAGACTAGAACAGCACGAGAGCTAAGTAAAATAATCGATTTTTCGAATTGTAGGGGAAGAGTTTTTTATAGTACTTTCTATTCCCCTCGCTTTATATATTTGCGGTTTGCTCCCTCCTCCCTAGAGATATGGGTTTCATTTTTTTACAAATCCATATATCCATTGAGGGGGGGGGTACAGGAAAAGGTTGTCATTTGGGGGCTTAGCTTCGTAAGGAGGGGGAGATTCTGTTTTGTAGAGTGTATCGATAAGAGAATAAAACATTTTTTTTTTCACCATTTCAATCGCTATTCTATTTCAAGTTGACTATGCATAAAGTCAATGACTGATATGACTGAAATTTTTTTTTATTGGCAATCACGCTACAGTTAGCCTGAAGTTTGAAACATGAGCTTAAGTTCTAACTCTGGACCTGATTGTAAATTATTACTTACATGTCACATTACTTACATTGATTTTAATTAAAATGTAACGCTTAATTTTAATCCTTAAGCTATGGAGCAAATTATTTGTTTATGGCAACAAAATCCAAATCAATGTGACATTTGAAATCTTTTTTTAACACGCTTTATCGAGTCAATCGAGAAATGAAAAATATATTATTTCAAATAGTTAATGTAAAACAGTGTTTTTTTATTTTATTGCAGAAATGGTTATTCCACTACAACACCTTCCAGCAAAATAAATAAATAAAATTCATAATATGCTTTTATTGTCAATGTACAAAGCTTAAGAGCATCGAGTATGGTGGTATTTTGCGTTAAATTTTATTTTTTCATTCTAACCATCCTCTACGTCAGTGTTTCCCAAACTTATGACTTTTGTGTACCCTTTCTAAATTTTTCGTAACGCTGTGTACCACTAATAAAAAAATGAATGTATTTTTTTCTATGAAAAAATTTGCACAAAAGTTGAAAATCACAACTGGCTGTTGACACCACTAATTATTAACTATTAACTCTGCAATAATTAGCCAATAGAAAAATACGTAATCGTAAATTTTCATGGCTAGCTTTATTTTAAAAAAAAAATAAATTAAATTTTCTTTTGATGCAAGATATTTTGCATAATAACGCGTACCCCCGCTAAACTGTTCCCGTACCCCTGGGGGTACGCGTACCACACTACGTATTAGTATACGAAATCACGAACACACAAAAACGCGTTTTAAGTGTTTTTCAATACCATTAATGACCAGAAGGTGTCTATTTGTATTAAATTGACGCACTTTGTAATTTGCTTTTACCCCTACCTCATCCTGTTTTTGAGAGAGGCTTGCTAACTCCGCGTATCTTCACCAGGTGGAGCTGTAAATGGTCTCACCTATCACTTAGCTACCAAGATGTTACGTTTATAACTGCAGTTGAAGCCATTCGAAAGATGTGAAGGTGGATACGGTTTTTATTGGGCACCCTGTAAGGTGAATTTATAACTTAATTTATATCTTGAGATGAGAGAGAAAAGCGCTTTATTAACAGAGAAATAAAATTGATTTAGTTTGAATTATGAGTGCGATTTGTTTTCGAATAAAAACAACCGAAAATAATTCACATTTATACTATCCAAAAAAATATGCTACTCATTAAAGACATCAAATAGTTTATTAATATATTTTCCTGAACTAAATGGTTAAGGGGCCGTTCAAAAAGTACGTACATCCCGAAGGGGGGGAGGGGATTCGCTATTTTGTACGGTTTTGTACGATGGGCAGGGGGGGTGGTATTATACAAAGTACGTACACTATAAGCACACACCAAATTTAAATTTGACTTTTTCCTACACACTCCTTAAATGAATATTTAATTTTATTTAAAACAGAATTATTTTAATTTTTATGAAAAAGGGGGGTAGANCACAAAAGTTGAAAATCACAACTGGCTGTTGACACCACTAATTATTAACTATTAACTCTGCAATAATTAGCCAATAGAAAAATACGTAATCGTAAATTTTCATGGCTAGCTTTGTTTCAAAAAAAAAATTTTTAAATTTTCTTTTGATGCAAGATATTTTGCACAATAACGCGTATCCCCGCTAAACTGTTCCCGTACCCCTGGGGGTACGCGTACCACGCTTTGGGAAACATTGCTCTACGTATTAGTATACGAAATCACGAACACACGAAAACGCGTTTTAAGTGTTTTTCAATACCATTAATGACCAGAAGGTGTCTATTTGTATTAACTTGACGCACTTTGTAATTTGCTTTTACCCCTACCTCATCCTGTTTTTGAGAGAGGCTTGCTAACTCCGCGTATCTTCACCAGGTGGAGCTGTAAGTGATCTCACCTATCACTTAGCTACCAAGATGTCACGTTTATAACTGCTGTTGAAGCCATTCGAAAGATGTGAAGATGCATACGGATTTTATTGGGCACCCTGTAAGGTGAATTTATAACTTAATTTATGTCTTGAGATGAGAGAGAAAAGTGCTTTACTGACAATGAAATTAAATTGATTTGACTTGAAGTATAAGTGCGATTTGTTTTCGATAAAGAACAACCGAAAATAATTCACATTTATGTTATCCAAAAAAATATGCTACGCATTAAAAATATCAAATAGTTTATTAATATATTTTCCTGAACTAAATGGCTTAATAAGGTCCATTTGTCTAAAATTTTCCTTTTATTTAGGTATCAATTTTATCTCGAAATTTAATTTTTACAATATTCTATTTTTTCTCAAAAAAGAATTACAAGCCTCAGTTTTCTCACTTGCTTCTTTCAAATCTTAAAAAATATTTTGATTCTCTTATCAAGGTGGATTACTGGTTATAGAATCTTTTTTTATGTTTGGATTTGTTTTTGTTTTTCGTAAAAGGTAATTCCGCATCCACCAAAAGTTACCCATTTTATTTATTAAAATTGTAGAAAAGCTATAACAAAAAATTTCTAAAATAACATACTTCTTTTTTTCATAATTTTGGAGCTTCACATCGGATGTGTCATTGTAAAGTGCTCCAAAATAAAAATGAAAGAAAGAAACGGAATACTTTGAATAACTTTTGATCTAATGATCAGATCTTCACTTTCTAGAACTCAATGTTGATGGTTCAAGAGGATGATCTCAAATTTGCTAATTAATGAATCCAGACGATATTTTTAGTTACGAAAGCAGACACAAAACTTACTTTCTCTGAATAAACAGAATTTTTTTCGGAAGAAGCGGATTTTTGAACCTCAAGGGGGTAGTTGCAATCTAGAAAATATGGTCCTAATAGTTTGGTCATAAGAGCGGTTTAAGGATTTGATCCCTTAAAGCAGAGGTCTCCAAAGTGGTCTATATAGACCCCCAGGGGTCTATTTAACAAAAGCGGGGGTCGATCTNAAATTTGATCCCTTAAAGTTAATTTTACTTTTTGCGTATTTCGCCATATCTCCAGAACTTTTTAAGTGAATTGAAACATTTTTGCTCACAATTATAAAATTCGTTTATAGAAAGATGCAAAAAAAATTTTCGTAAATATTTATTATTTTTTATTTTTTTTAATAAATAGTCGCAAAAAAATTTCGAATTGTAAGGTATATAATTTTTAAAATTTTTTTAAAGTATCTAATTTTACACATGTCAAAACACGAAATTTGAGTGAAATTGGGTGAACAGTTTCTGGTGAGCATTTCTCAGGAACAATTCAACCGATATCATTCAAATTTTGTATTTTGCCATGTGAAATTAGATACTTCAAAGAGTTGAAATTTTTTTTTATATCTTATTAAATAAAGTCATTTTTTGATTTTTAATAAATCTGTTAATAAAAATAATAATTATTTACTAAAACTTATTTTCTGCTCGGAATTATCTTTGAATAAACAAATTTTTTAATTATAAGCAAAAAAATTTCAATTCATTCAAAAAGTTTTCGAGATATGGCGAAATACGCAATAAGTTAAAACTAACATTAGGGTTTTCAAACTTTGGATCGCTCTCTGGTCAAATTATTTTTTCCCTATGACCACCTGTGTTAACATCCGTCAATTCAGCGATTTTGTTGGCCTCTCCTTCAAGGGCACCATATTAGGTAGGCCAACGTCACTCCCACAGTGAGGACAGATAGTACAGAGAAAGAAAGAACATCCATGCCTTGCCCGGAATTTGAACCCAGAACCTTTCTGATGTAAGGACAGTTCCCTGCCCCGTACACAGGCCGGTCGGCTTCTCCTGATCAAACTAAGGGACCATTTTTCCCAGATTACGGCTACCTCCTAAATTTTGGGGTTCAGAAATCGCTGAAAAAAAGATATATTTATTCAAAGAAAGTACATGTTTGTATCTGATTTCTTAACTTAAAATCTCGCCTTCATAATTAATTAGCATATTTGAAGTCATCCCTTTGAACCATTAAGATAGAGTCCTAGAACGTGAAGATCCGATCACTAGATCAAAAGTTATTCAGGATTTTGGCGCATTGTACATAGCTCTTAACAAAAAGGTTTGATTTCCAGCACAAGGTTCCTACATATCAAAGAAAGTAAACTACGGATTATTTTTATTTAATGCTCTAATATTAATAACATAAAATAAATATTTTAATTTTTAGTTATGTGCAATGGTAAAATAATGAGTTGCAATAGTATTTTTGGAATTGCGTTTAAAGTTCTCCGATCTGAAGTACGTATCACGCAATCTTAAGCTTCACTGGCGATGGTAATTGAAATCGTGCTTCCAGCAATAGATACAGCAAAAATAATTTTATTTCATTTTTCTACATTTCCTGTAATTTTTTATAAATTTTATTCCACACTTAAAGTAGAAATGAAGTCATTGCTCTCGTTTCTTATTTTTAAAATATCGTATAATACATATTTTCTGATTTCACACGCATTTGTTTATATGTAACCATAGAAACATTTTTGGTTTTGTTATGCATGGTTTGATAAAAGTCGAGACTCGTAATAATAAATTTTAAAAATTTGTGCATTTAAATCAATTGTGCATTTACAGTTTCCTTTTAAAGATTTTTCGAAGTAATTTCTCTGCTTAGATAATCAAATTTTCTTAAACATTTTATTATGATTTATTAGTTTATTTTTATTTTAAACTTACTCTTCTTGTGATAAAAAGTGATATTTCAATAATACCATTGTATTTAGGCCTTTACATTTTTAATCTAGTTTCAAGACTAAGAGGAAAAATATATGCAGCAATAGTAATTTTTATAGAGCTGTCTTGACAGGATCAATATTTATATATTTACTTATTTATTTTCTGTAAAGAATTTGTAAAATAAATCACTTTTGATACAAAATGACATTCAAATATCACCTTTGAATTTTGGTCTTGATTTAGGTTTCTACAGTGTTTTCTTAAAGTTTTGAAACTAAATGTAAAAATGTATGCTGTAATAATGATTTATTTACAGAGCTATCATTATAGGATGAATAATCTTTATAATGTTTTTAAAAAATTTCACTTCTCGTGATACACAAGGATATTCAAATATCACTATTGAATTTTGCATTTGATTTGCTTGTCTATATTTTTAACTTTATAGTTTTGAACGTATGAAAAACGATGTATGCCTCAATATAGATTTACATTTAGAGTAGTCATTATATAAATTACTCATCTTGCGCTGTAAAATATTTCGTGTATCTGAGCACTAAGCCTGGTTAGCAGGGCGCTGAACTCACGTTTGTGAGAATGGGAATTCGAGTCCGGACGGTAGTAAATGGTGAATGGTGCACGTTAAACCTGTCGATTCATAAAGTCCTCCATGTTCCCATAACAAATCAGTACCTCTGGGGATACTTATATGGAGATTATTCGTTCTCTGGTTCAGGTCAAAATTACGATCTGTCACGATGAATGGATGTATGAATGGGTCCTCCCTATAAACGGGTGTGGTAGAAGTCGAATTCTCAGCCATAGATGGCTCCACTGGAAAACAAGAGCAATTGCACCCCCTCTGCCTTAATGGCCGGCGACAACAGCACCTAAACACCAAAAATGGTAGTAATTACTACCAAAATGGTATAATTACTGCCTCAAAGTGACAGTAAGTATTTCCCTATGCCAAAAACAAGGATAGTTCTTGGTGCAGTGAAACACCCAGTATGTTCTTTTACACTACTTGATGTAAAGTAGCCACCACCATGTCTGTTGCTTCAGTCGCACTAAAATTTATAATTACAGTAAGATATGATACATATAAAAATCATTAAAATTACTTTTAGAACACAGTGTAAAGCAAGAATCATAAATTTAGAATGCATGTATGCAATATTTCTTAAAATAAATTTACTTCGTGAATCAAACATACTCTCTGCACAGACAGCATGTTAATATAAATTCAAACAAAACTGAAGTGAATAGAAGTTGAATATTATAAAATTATTTTATGCGATTGATATATTTACGTAAATTTTATGAGAACATAAATATCTTTATTAGACAACTGAAAACATACGTGCATTTTATAACGGTTTATATGAATAGTTTGTAAAATCAACCCGAAGGAAAATTGACATTTCTTGGAAAATAATGGACCTTAATCAATATAATTTATAAATCGGTGAAGATTATTTAACCTTGGTATTATGACCAGTTTGCCAATTCAATCCTACAAGAACTCTTATTTCACCAAACCATTTCAGGAAAACAAACCACAATCTTAGCTGCAATATTGTCCCTATCTTAAAATCGTACAATTGTTCACCTTTAAGGTTCTACTAATATTTTAAAAGTATTTGTTATACGTTTAAAACATACCCTTCCATCATTTCTCGCAAAAATTCAGCTAAATAATTTAAATGTGCAAAAATCATTAGCCAAATTTACAGAACACGCTCTTCTTCACCAGCGTGTTGCCGATTGGTCAATTATTGGTGTTAAGATTGGCTTCATCAATTATTGGTGTTAAAATTTAACTACAACCTTTGAAGTGATCACTCGATTAAGTATGAAGTTTAAAAAAAGTACAATAAAAGTATGAAATTGATTTAAACAAATTTTAAAATAAAAATTTTAGGATTAAGTTTTAAAATAATAAGTCAAAATGGAAAAGCGCTAAAAGCAGCTAAAACCAAATTTGTCTCATGTAAACAATTTTAATAAAAAGTTAGAAACCAAAAATAGGCAAAACGAAATTCTAAAGATACGCATGTTAGCATAAATAGTACTTCATCAGAAGGCACACTGTCTGCTAACACACTGGAGCCTTTATGTAGTCAGTGATTAGATCAAAAGCTGACTGTGCTCCTAGGCCCCATAATTGATATACTAAATAAGAAAATACAATACCTCAAAAATTTAAATATTGAAATAAAGATGTAAATCCGATGATACACAAGAAATTGAAATAAAGATTTTTTGAAGTATTGCATTTTCTTATTTTGTTATTATGGGGCTTCGGGTCACAGTCAAATTTTGGTTAACTGACTACAGAAAGGCTACAGTGTGTTAGCAGACAGTGTGTCCCCTGATGTACTGTTTTTGATAACATACATATCCTTACAATTTCATTTTGTTTTTATTTGATTTTTAGCTTTTTATTTAAATTGTTGAAAAAAAGTAATAATTCACAAAATTTTTAGAGTATTGTAATTTTTACCCGTAAGCTTTGCAAATGAGCGTTTGGTAAAATAAAACAATTAAAAATGAGTTTTTTTTTTATCATGCAGTTAGGTAGTAAATTTGGAAAAAACTATAGTCTAGAGAGTAATTCTACCAAAAGAGTGTTTAATTTTAACTGTGCTTCTATAAATAAAGCTTGTTAAAGAAATGTTCATTTTGATAACCACTATTTTACTTAGTTTTAGTCTAGCTTGATAACTTTTTTCGGTCGGTTATTACTTTTTTTTTCATTTCTATGTAAGTTTTAAAGTAACATTCATCAACCTTTAAAATTACATAAAAAATGCGTATTTCGGTATAAGTTATTAAGCATATAATTTCTAGTTTATTATGTTCGAAGTTTTTGTATTTTGAAAACATTCCTTATTGAAAAATTTCTTCACAGTTTAAAGAAAAAAAAATCCTTTGAAAAGTGCTTTTAAAATTAAAAAAGCTATATCGGAAAATTTTTTCTACGAATTAAGTCCAAAACAAACAAATACATAACAAATTTTCTTTTGAGTATATACTTATCTAACCTTATCTCAATTTGGGTGACAGCTTTCACGCCTATAATTCCTTTTTATTTTATTTATTTTGCTCAGGGGTGCGAAGACAACAGAGACTAAAACACTTGTAACATTTCCTGACATTGCTGTCATAATAAAATTCGTTGGAACTGTTAACTTCAAACTAGTTGAGGAACTGGATAAAAAATGCAACAAACAAAGGAAAAGATTAAAATCATTTTTGTTGGATGGGGCAACCCCTGATATTTAACAAAGCAAAGCACACAACAGGAACTAATTTAAAGATCGGAGGAAATGGAAAAGGTGCGGCTGACTCTTTTTAAAGAGCGGCTTATGGTTCGTGTTGCTGATTTTGGAAGTTACAAAAAGCAGAAAATATTTTACATGTGTTTTTTATATTTTTGTAGAGTAAATTTGTGGCGTCTATTAAGCTGCTTTTATTATTATTTATTTTTTTAGAGCAAAGTATCACGGAAGTCTGACTTTTAACGGTTTATATCAATAAGCCTTTGAACTCAAATACTCTATGGCGATAACTGAAAGCCTAACTACGTTGTGCCATTACTCTTTTTGGCTGTTTTTAATGATAAATGTTACATTCGTGTAATGTACTTAGTCAATAAGATACAAACTAATATTTGTGTGGCTAATTTTGGAAGTTACATAATGCACGTGTGTTTTATATTTTTGGAGTTTGAATGTCTTTTAAGCAACATTTAACTCAAATAAATTTCGATATTTGAAACTGAAATCCTACGTGGTCTTGAATGGTAAACGTTAGATCCGTATATGGTTCTAAACCATTTTAAAAGTGGCTAAAGTTTCGTACTGGTTTGTATCGTTCGATTTCAAAAATTTTATAAAGCAGAAAATATTTTGCATCTGTTTTTATATTTTTGTACTGTGAATTTGTGACGTCCCTTAAACTGCTTTTATCATTATTTATTTTTTGAATTCTAAATTGTATTGCTTAATGATTTACTCCGATACCTTAAACTAAAAATGATAACTGTAGCTTTCATGCTTTCTGTAGCTGTTTTTAACACTAAACATATCGTAACCGGTCAAATGACCGTTTAAGAACTTATGTATCGAAAATGATCTTATCATCTTATCGTTTTTGCACATTTGACTTCATGACTTTTTCTAACAATTCCAGACAGTTAATATTCTATTATTATTATTATTATTATTTTGTATTTTGTTTGTTTCGAATAATACTTGTCATATATCTATTTCTACCACAACCGGTCATTTGACCGGGAGAACAGTTTATTGTTTATAAGGTTATCGGATCAGAAATTACTATGTAATGTGTGTTCAACGTATTGCATTCGATTAGTTGCACATTTCTGCAAAGACTGTTGCGTAGTTAGTTCTATCAGAATGACTGCGAATTCAAATTTCAAAAAGGTACCAAACATTTTAGATTAGCATTTTAGGAAAAAGTGACAAAAACTAAATGTTTCGGTAAGTAGCTTATATTTTATTTTGACAGCTTTACTTCATTTCTAACAAACTGATAGTTTTTTTCCAGAAAAATCTCGAAACTATCAGCACAAGTTCTTAGAAGAAATAATATTAATTTTAAGAATAATTATAAGAATTATAATTCTTATTATTATGAGAATATTTATAAGAATTATGGAAATAATAAATAATAATAATTAGAAGAAATATGTTTGGGGAAAATGTACAGTGGAAACACCCTGTCTATGTAAAATTTGCGTTTAGCATTGAATTAAAAACTCTTATTCTCTGTGTTTGTAATACATAAAAATTCATTGTAATTGTGCTTGTAATACTTGATTAAAAGATTCATTCGCTTGAAAAATACAAAATTAATTAATAAATAAATAAATAACAGGTCGACAAGTCTCAAACTCTTCAAAATAGGCAGCTATTTTTTTGGGGGGGGGGCTCAAACTAACTAGTTTTATAGTAAACGGTTGAACTAAATTTAAGTTTGTTTGCTTTTGTTTTTTTCCCCTAAGTATTATTTCAGAAAATATTTTTGTTAATTTAGAATGTATTTTAACTCAGTTTCTTTCTGAAAAAAGTAAGCTTTTATTTATAAAATATTGTATAACTAAATCAAATTTTCAAAAAAAAAAAAAAAAAAAAAAANAAAAAAAAAAAAAAAAAAAAAAAAAAAAAAAAAAAAAAAAAAAAAAAAAAAAAGAAAGGAAAAAAAAAAGACATAAATGCTGCTATTTAGAGATTTTTGAAAATCTTAAAAATCTTCGTAATTACTCCTCCTTATATTGTAAATACATAACAACAGCGCATAAATCCGTAACTGATTCATAACATGAGTACATCAAATCACCCAATTATGGCCAAACACTCAACCAAGTAAGCATTTCTGGTTTTTATTTTTTAACAGTTAATGCCATGAAATTTTGATCCCGGTCAGACGACGTGGACAGCTCCCGAGCTGCTACCCCTCTCTACAAACTTTCACATCACGACCAAGACTTATAGATACGACAGATTTAGCGTGCACCTTGCTGCGTATTCACGCCGGTTGCTTAGTCGGCTTTTAGGATCGAACTCACAACCCCCAGTTATCCCCCAGGGGTGTGATCGACGCCTTAATCGACGAACTACCAAAACACTAATATTTATATAAAAGAATAAAAAGAAAAAAAATGGAACAATTAAATTGTATTTTCCAATTATTAGTGATCAATACAGTTACAGTCACTATAGGTTGAAATACGGATATTAATCATTTAAATCAATTAAACCTACTCCGAAGCATTTTTGACTGAACGGTATTTTTGGTGAATAAAGTATGGAGCTGCCTGCAGCTCTTTGCTTTTACTAGCACTTCGGAGAAATGGTTATCCACTATTTTTCTTTCTTTCCAAATCTAGTCAAAAATGGGAAAAAGTTAAATAAATAACTGATTTAGTAAAACATAAATTTCGTTATTACTTAAAATAACCTTTAAATAAAATAACGTTTATTTTCTTAAAATACTTTTTTGTATAAATTACTTTTTGGATTAAATTATTTTGTACATTTTAAGTAAGCAAATTCATGAAGTATATGTAATAAGTCTTTGATTCAGAAATATAGCCAAGAAATAATGTACGCTCTTTTCTCTAGAGCGATTCTCCTGACTTAAATGTTTTATATTTTGACTTTTAAAATTACGTAATCTATCTCTGATTATAACAAATCGGCATGTATTGGAAGACAAATAATTTTTGACAGTAAAATAAAATTAAAAAATCTTAAACTTTTATTCAAAATACTTTTGAGTGTTTCTTATATCGTCATTCGTAGTCTTAGGATAAACGTGTTTTAGAATTGTGAGTAAAAATAACTGTTAGTTTCAAAATACTTGAAACAAAAACAGTTGATTTTGTCATTTTATTATACAGTGAAACTTAGTTTAAATAAATATGATTTCATTGTTTCTCTTTTGACACGCATTAAAATTGTATTACATTTAACCAAATACTAATGTTGCGCTGAATTCCGGGTTTAGATAAAAACAATAAACATTTAAGTAAAATTTGTTATCAGATTAAAGTAAAGTAAATATCTTTTGACTCAGCATTTGTTTTTTGTTTTAAATGTTTTTCTATGGGATCTGATTATGGTGTAAATAAAGTTATTTTTAACTTTATTCATACCAGGTAATGTTTTATTTTGTTATACCATACACACAACTAAGTTAAATTGTACTTTTTGTGACCTCATCTATGGAACGTTGAATGATAGCAGTAAATAAATAAACAGTCTTTTTACAGCTTACGAAGATGTTTTTAATGTAGTTTTGCTATTTAATTTAAAAATTGCTTTTAGATTAATTTTCTGAATAAACTAATATTAAATTAGCGTTTAATTTCAGATATTTAATTTATTGTCTGATCTTATCTATTCTACTTTAAAAATAGTTATTTTAATAGGAAAACAATCAAATAATTATTTTAATAGGAATATTTTTAACTGTATTCATACCATGTAATATTTTATTGTGTTATACCATACACGCAACTAAGTTAAATTGTACTTCTTGTGACCTCGTCTATGGAACGTTGAATGATAGCAGTAAATAAACAAACAATCTTTTTACATCTTACGAAGATGTTTTTAATGTAGTTTTTCTATTTAATTTAAAAATTACTTTTAGATTAATTTTCTGAATGAACTAATATTAAATTAGCGTTTAATTTCGGATATTTAATTTGTCGTCTAATCTTATCTATCCTACTTTAAAAATAGTTATTTTAATAGGAAAACAATCAAATTATATTTTATTTCCTATTCATTAATCCGAAAGCATTTTTGTAAAATAATTATATAGTTTGTCAATAGGTAAACAAATTTAATTCCATTGAAGCTCCAAAAACTACTACTCGACTTTATATCGAGTTTAATGAACAATCCGAAATCTACTTATTATTCTAACTCTATTAAAGAATAGATAAATAAATAAATAAATAAAATCAGAAACTCTCGTACTCTATAGGCTTTTAAAAATACTACCTACACAAATAATTTTTATTTTATTTGCTTGAAAAGCAACAATCACTCTTTAAATAAACTTAATTATTCTACAATTGGCATCGTTAGGGGAATCACTTGATTTTCGGGAACCTAACCAATTATCTTTATAAATACCCATACATCAGTATTTGAATGCTCTTTCTTCTCATTTGTAGCTTCAACAGTTATTTTATTCATCAATGACTTGCAGATGTTACTAAACTGAAAAATCCACATATCTTGACCTGAATTAAATGTGCGACAGGTACTTATTAGAAAAAGAACTCTTATTCCCATCAAAGTAAATTTTCAAAGTTATCGATCAAATAAATGATAAAAGCCCTGAAAAGACTAAACAACTTTACGCCCCACCCTTTTACAAGAGGGGAGAGATGTGGTGGTACTCATCTTCTGCGGTCACCGCTGTCGTGATGGCCGTAATGATGTTATGCGGTCATTTAGCAGAGGTTGGGAGGGAGGTGTGTCACACCCACATAACAACTCAACTCTTTGAATGTTTCTCTTTTAAAGTATTTAAATGATTATTTGGAAAAATGTATTTTTAAGCTTTCGTTCTAGATTGGCAAAAGGTAAATTAAGTTGCATTTATTTTTTCGATGCTCTATGCAAATACGGATATCGTTTAAGGTAATTAATTATTTTTTATGACTTTAAGACTGAATTATTATGACTTTTTGAGTCTAACGACACCATCGGCAAGAATTAAATTGCAATTGCTGTCACAAGAGTCAAACAGTAAAATAAACTCACCAGTTGAATTGGACATTACAAAAGAAAACAAGACGAGTTAGTTCATATTTCGCAAAATTTACGAAGTAAAAACACGCACATGAATAGACTTTAAAAGCAAAATCAGCTAATTTCATACTAAAAATAATGTCGTATTTATTTTTTGACGTATTTTCACATTATTGATAATAATCGATTATTTCCAAAATAAAAATTATAAATATTGTATTATTATTAGCGAGTTTTACAAATTAAGTCAGGTACATGAAGACTCATATATAAATAGAGTTGTTGAGTGAAGAATCTTCTGTAATTTCATGCTAAAAAAAAATTTTATTATTAATTTTTTTTTAGACATATTTTTAGATTGTTGATGATGTGAGACGATTTGCAATGTGAAAAGAATCATAAATATGTTACTATTATTAACAGGTTTTGCAAACTAAATCTGGTATCTGAAGATTCCCATATAAATAGAGTTGTTGAGCAAAAATAAAAAAAATTGTAATTTCATACTAAAGCGAAGGTTCTATTTTTTAGACGTATTTTCCTATTATTGATGATGTGAGATGAATTACAATATAAAATGAATCATGCAAATTAACTCAGGTATTACTATTGAAAGCAAAACGAGTTGCTGTGTATTCCAAAAAATTCATACTGTAAGAAACGGAAAACTGCAAAAAGAAAGTCATATTTATTTTTGGACGAATTTTAATGTTATAGATGGTATGAGATGATTTACTATACATAATGAATCACGAAAACTAAATCATGTATTACTCAAAAAAAGAGTTTCTTGAAATTGAGCAAAAATGTGTCAAAATGGCTCCGGAACAAATGTAGTCGAATGTATTCAAAATTGAAACAGCATATACTCATTTTTGAGCAAAGTGCATAGACTCAAAAGTGATCTAAAGGGAGAAATGTACGAGAGAGATGTTTGTCAGCTTCCGGCAGGATTCGAACCAAGGACCTCCTGGTTCGTAGTAGGATACTTTAATCGCCATTGTTGTACACAACAGTTCATGGAGAGTTAGAAAGTTTTCAATAGTGGCCACCGCAATGATACATCATGATATACTTATTTCCTCAGTGGTACAAAAGCTTGCAATTTGGAAAATATGGTCCCAACAGCTAAGTCAGGAGATCGGTAATTTTAACTTTAAGTTTTGCTTATTTCGATTTATCTTAAAAAAATTTAAACCAATGGAATGTATGTCATGATACGTCATTGTGACAGTCACTATTTAAAGCTTCCCATCTCTCTCTGAACTGGAGTACACAGTACAAAAAATAAACGATACACCCTCAATAACTTTTGATACTAATGATTGGATTTTCACGTACTAGGATTGAAACTTAATGGTTCAACAGGGTAACCTAAACCTCGATAATAAGGGCAGACAATAATTTAAGTTACGAAATCAGACACAAAATCTTACTTCTTCGAAATAAACGTGACTTTTTTTTCGATGGATTTGGATTCCTGACTCCCAAAATATAGAGAATAGCTACAATCTAGGAAATATGGCCACAATAATTTGATCAGGAGAGCGGTAGAAAGTTTGGATCACTTAATAATAATTTTACATTTTGTGTATTTCGCTATATCACGAAATTTTTTTAAAGGAATTGAAAAATTTTGCACTCAGTTAAAAATTACATACCTTGGGTAGAATAAAATAGATTTGTTTAAGTAACAATGTCTTATAACTCACGTCAAACTTATACCTTTCTGTGCTTAATTAACATTCCAACGTAAATTGGGCAACCGACGATTTTAAATTTTCTCCAACATCGGAGTTTTTGGAAGTAAAAATAATTCTAAAAATAAAAAATAAAATCATGAAATCAATTGGACGTAATCTCGGTGCTGGGTATCCCTCTTTATCGACGTTTGTATTTAACTATTCTACTTATATATGAAATATATAATGAAATATGTATCAATATATATGAAATATATAATAATATATGTATATATTAAATAAAGTGTTCTTTTTAACGGTATTTTAAGTTGTTCAACACATAACTTAAAGAATATTACACCATAGTTTTACAATGTGCAATTTTTTTTAAAATTTAATTTATTTATCACTTTTTCTTTAGAACATCAATCACTGGGCTCATGTTGCCATACTACTTGGCGTCTGAATCAATACTTTCCGATGTTACCTGCTTTTCTTGTTCCCTATCTCATCTTGTATACGCATACGTTTGAAAAACTTTTTCGAGTATTATTACAGAATTTCGTTGCACAGTGATAAACATCAGCAACTACTTTTTTTCCTATTAATTTCATCTGCAACAGTGCTTTGTCATGAAATTGGATTTAGTTACAGTATACAAGGGCATGTTTTAGAATTTTTCTTACCTGATACAAATACTTATATTTGTACACACAACTCGGTAATGCATAGTTCTCATATGGTCATTAAAATTTTTCTTCAATATATTTTGTAAAAGTCATTCAAATAGAAAAAGTAAAATACTATTGAAATCATGCCTAAACAACAAAGATAAACTAGAATTAAAGCAAACTTAACTATTTAAATTGCTTTACACTGACAGAACTTTTGCAAGCTGCTTTAACTATTTTTTTAAAAAGAAACTAATCCCATAATATATGAGGTCATTTTCATATTTAATATATTTAAATTATCTTAAACCGCCTATTTGCTCGACGGCTTAAACAGGTATAATTGAAAAATAGCACACTGTCTTAATAGCCAGTTTAAAGAAAGAACAAATATAATAATAAAACTTTCCTTTCAAAAGAAAAAACGGGTGAAAACATTATCTAACTAATTTGCTTTGTGTGCACAAAAGATTTAGCAGTTTAACTCTCATAATCCTTTTATAGTGCATGTTATCTTCTGAGCAAATAAAGAAAAAATATTCCTCATACTTGTGGAATTCAGAACACGCCATCACCATATTCGCCTTAACGTCACGTCTAATCCAAATATTTGAGTTGTTCCTCAAAAGAAACATACCTCGACAGAAGTTAAGATGGCCCATCCCTTTAAACTCATGACCTATGACTTAAAAATATTGAAGAACTTTTCTGTAAAAATAATATTACAAAAACCATCGAGATTAAATGGGTACGTTAAGTGTCAATTACAAAAGACGCGACATATTCAAGTGTTGACATAGGTTGTGTGTCTGTGTGATTTATTCGAAGAAGGATTTTTTACAATTTATACTGAGATTTTAAAGAATATCTATATGAATTTATGTTATAGCATTAAGCAAAAAATCTTTTGAACAAATGACCTCACTATCTATTAATCTGTTAATATAATAATAATAATAATAATAATATGTTTATAAATCTATTTAATAGCTTTATTTATTCAATTTTAATCAATGCCAATTTTTAAAAATCATTGATAAAACAGATCCAATACACTATAACTAATTTTCGTGCGTTTTGAACATTTAAATAGTATAAATTTGAAACATTCTTAAAAAGAAATTTTACCATATCATCGTGCAAATGAACCCTTTCTTAAACTTGATTGCACGATACTACGATTTAACTTAGTTAAATTTACACTTTATTGAAATTACTGAAATTTTTTCCTTTTTCTTCGTTTAGGAACATAACGCTTTTAAAACAGCAAAAATCAGGCAGTTTTTTAATGTCTTTTTATTGCTTTTTTTCGTTACAAATATTAAATTTTTCTTTCGTTAATTGGACAAACATACTATAAATTTTAGTGTTTTGTCCCATAATATCGTTCATATTTGCTACAATCTTCATACAGAGCTCAACTGAACACCTTATTTGGGTACAGCAAGTTTAGATGACAACTTTAGATTTTGGTTCAAGATACCAATGATATGGATTAATGTTGATCCGAGTGCTACTTTATTTATGTATGTATATATGTATATATATATATATATATACATAAATAAATTAAGGTTGTCGTACCAGNTTAGTCTGCATGCATATATACATATATATATATATATATATATATATATATATATTTATCACTATTTTTGGTGTCTCAGTGGTCACTGTTGGAAATTTCCCTCAGAAAAAGGGGTAGAATAACAATTTATTTAATTGCTATTTTACCATATTCGAAAAAACAGACTAATAACCATAAATAAGATGGTGTTCGAGCTGTTAACTGCGAGGAAAACCGTTTAGTAACTGCTTTCACCTAATACGGTTAAACAACCAGAATTTTATCGCACCAGCTAGACCCAACTAATGAAGCCACTTAGTTCCTTCTAACTAGGTGCATAAAATAGCCTAGAGGACAAATTTGTCAATCTCATGATCGATAGAATGGGGGTTCGAGTCTCAGTGTTGACACCACATTATTTTCTCCATTCCCTTCAACACATAAAGAACTTCCAATGTCCTGCACCCCCTCTCCCTCAATTTTTGATCATTGTCTACAAGAATACTACTGATGGCAGCACCATGAGGCTGCTTAACACAAAAAGTCTAGTATTTCCAATCGCCTACTGAATGGGTGAAGCAACCAGAACAAAAAATTAATTAAACCCCATTCCATGATTCTTTTGATAAAACACAGCTCAACCACAACCTAACTCCAACATCCATTACTTAGCAAAAAGCTTAGCTCCAATGTGCAGTTAAATTTTCTTCATGGCTCTGAAACCATGCTAGTTGTAAATGGCTAAAAAACCGAACAGTTTTGTATTCACGGTGTTTCATGCACCCTACTATTTGTGTACGGTTTCAAAGCCGTAAAGGTAAAAAATGTTCATTACCGTAGATTATACTGTTTATTGGATGAACAGGCTGCTGCCGGTTATTTTACCGTAATTTTAGAATGAAAATTCTAACATTGCAACATTAAACTCTAATATATCTAAGTAAGCAAGATAACACATGTTAACAAACATTAAAACATTTCTGTCAATAAAATTAGTAAATGCCAAGCCCTAAAAAATCAAAATTATTCCTTTAAACCAGGAAATGTACTCAAAACAAAATAAATAATTCTATAAATTTATTTGTGGAAATGCAAAAAAAGGGGTTGAAAAAGTAAAAATAATATTTTATAAGTAGCTTCTAGTGTAACGTGCAATTAGTTTTGAATAATTCAAAAGAAAATTCATTAAAGAGATAGCATTTTAAAATACGAAACTACCGATCTTAACATACTGTGACTCACGACTTTGAATCGAAGAAGCAATCCAATTCAGTGTCTGGACATTCTTCAGTAAAGATAAACACTGTTAATGAGAAGATAGGACACATAAAGCTATACTTTTTATTGAAAGTGCATTCACCGCCGTACGCACTTCACCAATGAATTATTCAATACACAACATTTGAAAAACTGGATGCTGTATTTTTATTTAAAGAGCCGAGGGCATCTCGCTTTCCAATAACTCAATTATGTCAAAAAGCTTACTATGGAAGTTGTAGCCAATGCGGAATCCGGTCTACTTTCTGTTATATTTATCTTTTCTAATCAAGACCTTTATAGGAATTTTCGCTTCCACATTTAAAATATATGATCAGCTCTTGGTTATTTAATGTTTCCATTCACCATCAACAAAATCATATGTTATCGGAATTCAAAAAGATGTTTATGTCTATGATAAAAGCAGTGTTATTAAGTAAATATGTGGAAATAAAGAGGTGGTCTTTAAAATTATTGTCTTCAAAAAAGTTATCACCTGTTTCTTTATGTGATAATTTTTCCATTTCTTCCGGGTATGAATATTTTGTACGTCAAAAAAAATGATAATAACTCACACCGATTTAATTTGATAGTTTCAATTTAAATTGACATTCCCCATTTGGTTTTGTTTAATGACTATAACAAAACTGCATGTATTATAAATCCAAGCATAAATTTGTACATGAAAATATGTTATATAAGGGCAGCAATAAAATTGTATATTTCATGAATCCAATCATGCATTTGTTCATAAGAATATTTCATCTTAAAACGACAACAAAATTGTTAGTTTTATAAATTATAACAGGCAATCGTGTTTAAAAGTGTATCATCTCATGACAGCCACCAAAAAGTGTCTTACAAAAACTCAAACTTATATTGGTACATAACTAATACAGGTAACATCCATGAAAATGTCAACTTGCGCATCAAGATTTTCAAATTAATACAATACTGAGTATAGTACATAATTTTTAAGTTTGGACTGTCTATTTCAATAGGAAGCAGAATTAAGTTTTAAATTATAAATTGTACATTTATTTTTTAAAAAGAAGTCGTAATAGATGCGTAACTACTTTGAGAAATTTGCTAGAAGATTTAGTACACAGTAATAAGTCAGTTTTTAAATTGTCGCTGCTTTTTCTTAAATTTTTTTATAAACATTATAGTGTTTCGGCCAGCAAGATTGAACTGAACAAATGTTTTAATAAAAGAAGCCGTAATGGGTGTATAGCTCCTTTGAGAAACTCTCCTTATAACTCCTTTGCATACCTAATATTCACTTATATATACTTCGGCCAGCCAGGTGGCCGAGTGGCCAGCGTGCCTGCTTGCGAAGTTAATGGCTGCGGGTTCGAATCCAGTTCAGGGCATGGATGTTTCTCTGTATGTTATCCCCTGTTATGTAAATGTGTCCCACCCCATGAACGGGTATCTGTGACAGCGTGGCGTGGGTAATGTTGCCCACCTCTGTGATCTTTGGCTTCCTGGTAAGTAACCGAGTAACAACAAATGAGCAACACTTCCGGTATCTTCTGAGGCAAGGAAAGAAAGTTCAGTGAATGCCGTTATATTTTATTTATTTATTTTTTTTTTATGGAAGAAAAAAATCTTGTTTGAAGATTTGGCATCTAGTAATCAGCCTTTTTTAAAATTGTCAATGATTTGTTATAGACATTATAGAGTTTCAGATTGCAAAACTAAATTTTTAATGGTGTTTTGTTTAACAGCAAATTTAATTTCACTTCATGAATATTAATCAGCTACGTAGAAAACTGAATTTTTGGCACTTAAGGGAACACGGCAATTAAGGGAAACTTTTCAAAATTCGTATTATCTGTACACATTAAGAGAACTTTATTGCAAATCAAACAGAATTGGCAGTTTGCATCTTATAAATTCCAATATTTTTAAATTCCATTATTATTTCAATATTTTTGAATTTATTTTAGATAGTTTAATTCAGTTTAATTTTATTGGAAAAGATTTGACATAGTTTTATTCAGTTTAATTTTATTTGAAAAGATTAGACATAGTTTTATTCAGTTTAATTTTATTTGAAAAGTTAGTTTGAAAACTAAATATTAGTTTATAAGTATAAACAAAATTGGAACGTTCTGTTTCATGTGCTTGATTCTATGTCTCAAATATTTCCAGTGAGGTGATGAGAGGGTTGCCAAGGGAAAAACGTCACAGATATCCAAAGGTGGTTATCTAATCGCTGACTATGGAATTAATGACTATAATTTTAAATGTATCACTATTATTTCAAAAACTAAATAATTTTTTTATAAGGTAAATATTCAAATAAAGCAAAACAATGTGAAGAAACCACAAATAAAGTTTGTGCTTTATACACATTGTTTTGCTTCATTCGTAACACATTTTATCCCCTATTCTTATTAAGGAAAGTATTTGGCTCAAAGAAAATGTTTCTTAGAAATATAATATAATTTTAAAACAAATTATTTATGAAGTATCAGATTAGTAATGTGCAAAGAAAACTGACAAAAAAAATTTAAATATTAGTTTGATTTCGGAAAAAATAGTATTTTGTTTGAAATTTTTAAATTTTATAATTTATTTATTTTCAATTACGCTAACATAAAATATGGATTTAGATTTTTAAAAATTACAAATTTTCGCAATTTTATAATTATTTCTTTAGTGAAACGTAGTATTCACTAAAAATCTACTACTAAACTACTACTACTTTTACTACAAAATACAAAGTTTTTTTTATTGAATATTCGAATGATTATACTTTTCATTTCAAGTTTTCCTTAGGCATCATTTCAAGGATAAAGAGCTAACTTTAAATATAATAAGTTTTCAACCCTTAAATCATCTGGATTGTCGTAATTAATAAGTATGATATACCAATAGTTTAACTTTGACACTTAACGAAAATTTGTCTTCTTAATGTTCATTTGAATTTTTGTAGATTTTGTTGTATCTCTTTTTAAATATTTAAGCTTAAAAATTATTAGTTTAAAACTATTCATAAATTTAGTTAAAAATTTTATTTATATCATTCAAAATTAAAATATTTAAAATGATGTAAAAATTATATATGTTTGATTCAAATGATTATACATCATTTAATTCTTTGATTTAAATTATGTGAAAAATTATACATCTTTGATTAAAAGTTTTTCGATGATTATTAAATTAAATAGCGAAAAATGACAAAATATCGTGGAAAGATATTTTTTGCATGAAGCTGTTTGTGAACTATAATAATTTTGGATTTTTAATTGCAAGCCAAATTTTTTATTCGTTAAAATACTTTCAAAAACATGGCGATATTTGCAAAAGTTGAAATTAACACTAAGGTAATCAGTCGTTTGCATTTCTGAAGCAAACATTTTCAAACCTCGAAATTTAAAATTTTTAGCTAATTTTTAATATGAAAATTTATAATAATTTTTACTGGAAATAATTAAAAATTATTATTTTATACTCAAGACAAATTATTATTTTATGCTAAATTATTAAAAATCATTATTTAATTTGGATAAGCAAGTTTTGATATCGCGTGCGAAATGTTTTTGATTTCGTTCACTATTTTCAAAAATACTGCAAAAAATGCAACAAAAAAAAATTAAATTAATATTATGGAATCCAAATTAAATTTACGTAAGGAGCGTTTTGTGTCCGATTTTTTAACTTAGTTTCATTTGCGCTAAATATTTAGCAGACTCTCAAATCATTAAGATTGAATCTTAATACGTGAAAGTTCGTCTATTTGGGATCAATGGTTATTCAGGGTCTATCTTAGTGCTTTGTACATTGTAAAAAAGCGCATACAAAAAAAAAATGTTTTTATAAACACAAATAATGCTACTACATACATTTCTAATTCATGCAGAAAAAAGTAGAACGTCACACCGTAAGAAGAGCAAGTTCAGATTTGAGATGGGTTATCACTCAACAAAAATAATTCCTAAACGAAGATCTGGGATTTACAATTTAAAATTTACATAAGAGTTGTATCCTTTTACAAATGAAAATACAAATATGCAGTAAATTATCTAAATATTATTATAATTTTTTAAAGCAACATATTTCTGTAAATTTTTATAAGAACACACATTTGCTGTTTGTTTAAATCTACTGTTTTTTGTTTTGTCAAGTTTTGTTTGTTTTAGTCAATCAACAGTTTGTTCGTCCTTTATTTCTGTTTAGATTTTAAATTGTTATGTAAACAAATATGAAAATTGCTTTGGTAGACTTTGTATGTAGAAAATGAAAATCCATTTTTTTTTTTTTAAGAATTGGAGAATTTTTTAATTTTATTGAAAAGTTTGCAATCTCATATTAACACCAAACTTAATCAGGAGATAAACTAAAATTCAGGGAAACGGCCTGTTGGTCAAATTGTTTCTTTTTCTTTCTTTTTGGAAAATCCAAATCTGCAAATAAAAATGAGGGTTTTTATTTAAGATATGAAGCTACTCCAGCGAAAAGCTGAAGTTTCGAATCATCGAATATATGTTTTTACAATATTTCTCCCGTACATCATTAGATTTTCGATCCAAGTGTTTTTTCCCGACATATTTAACGTTTTCCAAACTCATTTACATGTTTTCTACTATAAAGAAAAATGAATGACAAAAATCATAAGATATTTTTGCATCTGTTATTTTCGAAACACAAAACCCGTATCTTAACATTTATTTAATCAAATTTATAAAGCTATTTTTACCTCTATTGTTAACTCACAAGAATTATTCCTCGAATTTTTTTCCAAATTCAAAATAAACACCGCTATATTGATTCAGATAATCATTTTAAAATGTTTTTGCGCAGCAAGAAATATAATCCCCCCCTTTTTTTTTTAATCTTCTCAACCATTCAGATCGGGGCGTTGCCCTTGACACTGACCCCACCATAACTATTTTTGGAGTAATATTCCGTCTTCGATGATCTAGTCACAATGATATACCATGATCACGAACTTGCTAGCCGTAATCACCTCTTTCTTGCCGCTTCCATATAGCAGATTGAAAATTTATCAAAACTCCATCTGTGAGGCCTAAAGAATAGAAGTTACTTGACTACTTGTCGAGCACGATGCGAGCTTAGATTGCTGCCGCTTCCGATGCTAAGATCGACTGGGCGTTGGCATGCCGAAATTCTAGCCTCCCAAACGTTTGCATACTAAATTGTTTACGCAATTCATTCTTTTTTTATCTCTTTTTTTCTTTCCTTTTACTTATGTTACTCTGGGAAAAATTTCAGCCAGTAATCGTCTACAGCAGTAGCGATTCGTGAGTCCCTGGACTTCACCTTAAGTGATTCTTGATTTAGCGAGAGAAAAACATGATATAGATCAGATTTTAATCTTATAACTATGGTTTAGGGATTTGGAAATTTTTTAGTTTAAAGTCTGGGTAAAAAGAAATAAAGTATGATAATTATTGGTTTAGAAAAGTTTATTTCGCAATGCTGTTTTAAAATTTTCATTTTTTATTATCATACATAATAAAAAATAAACACGTTTTCCACTTATTGTGTAGCAGTGAAATTAGGGAGGGGTTTATAAATTAAAGTATTACAGTAAACCTATTGACGAAGAGATTCTATTCATATAGAAACTATTTTTTTTTTCAAAATATTTGTGATGTTTCAATTCCTTGAGTAAACTTAAACGCAAAGCAAATAAAAGTTAAAACGAGTTTATGCTTTTCAAATATATGGTCTAGTCATCAAAACATTAACAACCTACACTGTTAATGCTAAAATTTCTTTGAAATTTTTATTTTTCTTAATTTTAAAAAACGTTTGCAACAGACTATTCAAGAACGATACCTGAGGGGCAAAACACCAGTTGAAGTGATTCTTGTTTCAACTAGAAAAAATATACATTTCTTATCAGAATTTAATTTTATAATTCTAGTTCGAGAATTTTCTTTTTATTGAAATACTAAGTAAGACCTAAGAGTTAAAAATAAAATAAGACTAAGAAAATTTAAAGTTTTAAAGTTTTTATTTCATGTGTCACTTTTAATTTGTTTTTATTCATCTATTTATTTTTATTTTTCCCTATTCATATTTAGAAATGAACAGGTTTTCAAGCTCCAGCCTCTCAAACTCTTACATACTAAAATGTTTATGCAATGAAATATTTTTAATGATTTCTTGTTTTCGTTTACTTATGTTACTTGAGAGAAAAAATAAAGCCATTAAAGCTTGCAGCAGACTATTCAGTATCTTTTCTCGTGAGCGACTAAATTTTAGTGATACATAATTTAGCTAGAGAAAAATAAGTGATAGAGGCAAAATTTCGTTCTTATAATTTTAGTCAAGGGTGCTGGTAATTGTTATTTAAAGTTCTGAATAAACACTAGGATTTTTTTTTAAAAAAAAAGTTCTGAAATCTTTTATAATTTTTACTTTTTAACGTTGTTTTAATTTTTACATTGTTATTCATACATGTTATCCGTTATATATTATAGTTATCCATGTATACTTTAATTGCGGTATAAATTCATTTCTGAATGGGCATTCATTATTAATATGCACCATATTAATATTCACATAAATACACAACTTATAGAGTACTCAGAAAACAATTCTACTGTTTTGGCATTCATTCCACTATATTTATCTCCTGCTTGATTTGTATTCAAGTAGGTCTTTTCTTACTAAAATAAATAATATTTTACACTTACGTTCATCTTGCATCTTGTAGTGAAAGAAAGACTTCATTTAAAATCTTAATCCAGTTTTCAATCTATGTCTTCGCTAGATGTTTTTTTTTTTTTTTTTTTTTTTTTTTTNTAGCTTTTATTTTTTTTTTTTTTTTAAGAAAAAAAATATTGCCAATGATGGCGAAAAATATTAGCTAAGACCATCGTAATTAATAATTTGTTTTAAAATTATTTGTTATGTCTGGGAATGATTCGAAATTAAAAGCTGAGCCACGGTTGCTTAGGGCAGTGTTTCCCAAAGTGTGGTACGCGTACCCCCAGGGGTACGGGAACAGTTTAGCGGGGGTGCGCGTTCTTATGCAAAATATCTTGCAACAAACGAAAATTTCATAAAATTTTATTTAAAAACAAAGCTAGCCATGAAAATTTAAGATTACTTATTTTTCTATTGGCTATTTTTCGCCGAGTTAACTGTTAATAATTAGGGGTATCAACAGCCAGTTGTGATTCTTATCTTTTGGGCAATTTTTTTACAGTAAAAAATACATTCATTTTGTATTAATGGTACACAGCGTTAAGAAAAATTTAGAAAGGGTACACAAAAGTAATAAGTTTGGGAAACACTGGCATAGGGGATAGAGAAATCGTATCTCAATGGGGTGACCCAGGTTCGAATCACTGTGTTGGATAGTTGATACGAATTCTGGTCCAAACCTCGCCCCGACCACAGTGTTGAAGTAAAATATCATCAGAGATAAATAGATCGGACGTTAGATTCCCTTTTCCATCAGGCTAACTGTTGGAAGTTTTCGTGGTTTTCCCCCAGATGTAACAGAAATTATAGTTAGTTCTATCAAGCTCCTCCCACGAAGTCTAGTTTGTAACCAATAATTGATTTAGAAGTTCCCTTTCTTCTTGATTGGGTTCAAAATTACAAGGCTACGGAACTGTGTATTGATAACCTTAAAGCCGCAAGTTGGTAGGTTGTTCAACGTCGGTTAAAATAAAATGAAATTAAAAGCCAAGTCCATTCCATTTTATACACGCAATTTCAATGTTTTTCATTTTTATCACAAAAGGATTTTATAAATCCTCTAGTCAAGACCTCTCTCTAGTTCACCTATCATCCAAATGTAGACAACTTTTTGGGCCTGGTAATGCTTATTTTAGCCCGAATGGTACCCCACACATCAAAACGGTACTTTTGTGTGCATCGCGTTTCGCAAATGTAAGTATTTAAAAATTCGATTCCCATATGCTTCTCGTAACATCGAATTACACTATACCTTATCATAAAAATTTAATAAAAGGAATGGGCTTACTTTTGTGTTAGTGATTTGTTGCTTTTTTTCACGACTGCTTTACGTTGGTAATCACATGGGTAACTTATTTTCAATTACTCGACTATTATATTGCCACCCCCCCCATGCACCAAAGAGAAAATGTGGGGGATACACGACTACTACTAAATATTGATATCTTAGATATGAAGTTTTTATTTAAACTTCCAAGAAAATAATATACACTTTTAATTTATAAAATTACAATTTATTTAGCAAGTCTCATACTATTAAAATTGTTTTACACAATATCAATTTATAAAGGTAGTTATTAAGTTCTCCAAACTAAAAGTATTGTAATAGTTAAGGAATTTTAAGTGATGTCTAAATTTATTCGATAGGTATTTCTATTAGGTTAAACAAGTATACTTGATCATTGCTTTGTTTTCATATTGTTTGTTTTGATATAGTTTTGTTTTCATATTCATTTATGGGTTGCCAATTAATTACTAATATATTCCATTATTTTTAAAATACTATAGTAAGTTAAGGCCTCTGGTAAAAGTCACAGTTGGAATGAAAAAATATGCGTCTAAGGTTGTTCAATCAAGAATTTTCGTTTGTTTTTATGAATATTTTGTAAATATAATAGTAGATGGAGCCACTATAAATTTACTGTATATCTGATTCAAACATATTTTGTCTCCTTCGAAACTATGATTGATATCTTTTCCGTTCGAATCAAAATTTGCGATGAGAAGTATGTCAAAATCAGCATCGATGAGTTATTTTAACCCATTAATGCCTGAATTTAATTATAATAAATGGTGTCAAATGGAAGTAAGATATATCGAAAAAATTAAACTTTTAAAAAAACTTATTTATTTCATGAAAAAATCAAAAAGTCACAATTTTGGGGGGTTGCAGGTTTTTTCTCATTTAAAAATGCCTTCCAATTTAAATAAAGCAAGTAATGAAATGTGAAATAATATTAAAACTTGATAAGTACTTCAGTAAAATAAGAATATTAGTTTGATTAGAAAAATTTATGTAGTTATTTTGCATGAAAATCTTTGAAATATTTTTCGTGTGGTCCAATTTTGCATTTACTGCACTTTCTTTTCCACAATTTTCATCACGTAACAGTATTTTATTCACCTCGACAAAGTGGTTTATACCATTACGTTTAATGAA
This sequence comes from Parasteatoda tepidariorum, assembly GCF_043381705.1. Lineage (NCBI taxonomy): Eukaryota > Metazoa > Arthropoda > Arachnida > Araneae > Theridiidae > Parasteatoda > Parasteatoda tepidariorum. Next base: position 21,090,792 of record NC_092214.1, on the reverse strand, counting down.
ACTTTGTACTAGTCACCTGCGTGTTCTAATTAGTTTTTGATGTTTGGTTAAACATACTAACACTTGAAGCTTAGAAAATCACACGTTAAACACTTGAAGCTTAGAAAATAGAAGAAAGAAGATGAGCAAGAACGATATGTATGTCAAGTATTTTGAATTTCACTTTTGAATCCAAATACATATAATGGCCACCACCATTTTTTAAACAGTATGGAATAACGATATGCATTTACATTTATAGAAAAATAAATTCGCAAAAACCAGCATATGAAACATGAATTTTAGGTTTCTTATCATATTATGTATTTACTTAGAAATATTTAAGATATTATTAAATTTAATTGTGCAAAATTTATATGATATATGCAGTGTTTAAGGAGCAACGTAACAACGATATGCATTTACATTTACAGAAAAAATAAATTTGCAAAAACCAACATATAAAACACGAATTTTAAGTTTCATATCATATTATGTACTTACATAGAAATATGGATATTATGAAATTTAAATCTGTAAAATTTTTATGATGCATATGTGACATGATGAATAGTTTAAGAAGCTTCAATTTTTAGAGAAACTTATGTTTTCTTATTTCCAGTTACAAGGCGAAACTAAAAGTATGAATAATTTAAAATGTTCTACAATTATAAAATACTTTCTAATTATCACTATCTTCAATGTTATAGCTAGCTTAAAAACGTTTCTATGCGTAAATAAGTGATTATAAAGCATATTATAAAACATTTTTGAAAACATAGCACACATTTGTACAAAAATTACGCACATCTTTCAATAACAAGAAGTTAAATTCATGAAATCAATGAATTTTTTTAGAAACAATATATTTGAGTTAAAACATTGCTTGAATGCACAGAAAGCGTGGAGAAAAATACGTACCCTTTCGTGCCTATAATTACAAAATAAGGACAATATATAAACACTCACAAAACAACTAAAAGAAAACTATCAATAAATGCAAAAATGCGTATTCAAAAAATAATATTTTATCTATTAAATAACATTTGTTACAAAATGATTGATACTAAATTAAATTAAATATCTTAACTTTTCTTATCGCCATTTTTATCAGAAAAATCAACGCGTCTCCTGTAATCAAACATCTGATTCATCATTTTAATTCTGAAAACATGCTGCCATTTTTGGATACACATTAATAACACCTAGCGAAAAAAGCGTATTAAAATTAAAACGCTTGGCCCAAATAGGTTAAAATGAACTAATGCCGAAATAGAATTTGTACCCTTTTACTTTTTTGTAAATAATATATGTTGTGATATGACGTCCTTCAAATGTGACAGTAAGCAACATTTTTCCCAATCATTATCTTCCCAAGGAAAAAACAATTAACATGTAAATTTAATTAATAACGCGTACAAATAACACGAGTAAATTTTAAGATTTTAATTATAAAACATTGCAAAAATGTGCTGAAATATCTTTGTAATTAATGGAATTAGGTAAAAAATAGATTTATTCATTTACAGAAAAAAAAATTAAGTTGTATCAAGCTTTAAGCGGAATTATGAGTTGTTATGAATATCCTAGACTAATAAAACAAACATCCCTAAGTCGAATAAAGAAGAAAATGGTTTACTTCACTTACTATACTATTTTATATACGACAATATTTTATTGTAATCTGTATGGATATTAATTTGCATTTAAATCGAACGAAATTATTAACTGATTTACTTAATCACTAACTGAATTCCTAAAACACTAACTGAATAAAAAAATGCTAGAACATTGAATAAACCTAAGTAAATAACTCAATCAGTGAAACTGATAAGCTGAATCAGCGAAACCAAAAAACTCTAAATCATAAACTGATTTACTTAAACACTAGCCAAAACACTTAATTATAAGTAACTCACTGAATCATAAAGTGTTTAATTGTATCAATCTAGAAATAAATGAATCACGGAGTCTCTAACAAAATCACCAAATCATTAACTGAACCATTAACTATTTAATTGCTCTGGTGTGGAAGAAATATTTCCTGAAAAGATACAGATATAAGCGCTGTAAAATTTGTTATTTTACTATGAAGCTTCTCGTTTGGTCGAAAATTACTAGAAGAATGTTATTTCCTCACATCTACTATATAAATATAGGAGAGTCCCGATTACCCGAGCCTCGATTGCCCGAGTTTCCGCTTTAACCGAGCTATCAAATGTTTCAAAGACTTTTTTTTGCTCTAGTTTATTTTTTATTTTTAAAGCTACAGCCCAAAAAAAATCTGAATTTTATCTTCCTAACACTCAGGAAAACGAAATCCGATGATATGATCGTTAATATCGTCAATAATCAAAATGAATCTAGCGAAGATGTGGCGATGAAAATTAACATATAAAAATCTCTCACACAGATGGACTAAAAGCTATCGAAAGTGCTATTGAATATACAGAACAACAAAAAGAGGCAATAACAGCCTTCTTGTTATTCCTTAAAAAATGGCGAAACATTGCTGCAGAAAAGCGCCAAAGTAATGTAAAGCAAAAAAACTATTAAATACATTTTTAGTAAAAACTCTTTAATTCTCGCAAAGTATGCTCTTTAAGTGTTTCTACGTAAGATTTTTAACTATAATATGAATTGTAAGTGGTGTACTTGTATAAATTTTGCATTTGTTAAATGTATTACATTTATACCTACTCCTTTTCTTTTCTTTTTTATACTCTTCGCTTTGACTGAGTTTTTCGATTATCCGAGTAAGTCGTGGTCCACATTAACTCGGATAATCGGGACACTACTGCATGTTATTCTTAAACGGAGTAAAAATTTCTGGTAAAATTATCTTACTGCTCGGTAATGATATTTCTCGGGATGACATTTTTCGGTAATGACTCTCGGAAATTCAGGTTTTTAAAATTATGTTGTTTCTAGTGCCACCTGCCACACTAGCAAGCCTGCTTGGTGAAACCGAGCAAATTTAAGGCAGAGGATGCGATTCCTGGTTTTCAGTGGCGCCATCTACGGCCAAGAATTCGTCTTTAACCACACACACGTCACACCCGCTTATATGGCGGACCCATTCATACATCCATTCATTCATCCACAGATCGTAATTCTTGACCTGGATCAAAGAACGATCGATCTCCAATCCAGTACCCCCAGAGGTTTTGATTTTTCTTATTACCACACATTTATTAAAAAATTCAAAACTGAAAAGTAACTGTGACCGAGCATATGGCTTTTGTGCCTTGCTCTAAGATATCGTTATAAAATTAACGAATTTTACCGCATTTACCAAATTTTATCTAACATTAGTAAAAAAAATTATATTGTTAATTCCACCAAAATTATCACCAAAGCGCTTTGGTATGAATTACGGAGCTTTTTGGTGTTACCATAGAGCCTGATACACAGTAAATTTTACCATATTCTTATAGTTTTGACCATACTTTTTTCAGTGTAAATTAAAATCAAATAGAGTATCACATAATCGTCATAGCTTATCATTTTGTCAAATTAAATGTAATTTTTTTTCCCTATCTTCAGGTAAAATATCAATAATAATAAAATTATTTNGTCTTCAGTCACACACACGTCACACCCATTTATAGGGCGAACCCATTAATACATCCATTCATTCATCCACAGATCGTAATTTTTGACCTGGATCAGAGAACGATCGATCTCCAATCCAGTACCCCCAGAGGCGTTGATTTTTCTTATTACCACACATTTATTAAAAAATTCAAAACTGAAAAGTAAATATGACAGAGCATATGGCTTTTATGCCTTGCTCTAAGATATCGTTATAAAATTAACGAATTTTACCGCATTTACCAAATTTTATCTAACATTAGTAAAAAAAATTATATTGTTAATTCCACCAAAGCGCTTTGGTATGAATTACGGTAAATTTTACAATATTCTTATAGTTTTGACCATACTTTTTTCAGTGTAAATTAAAATTAAATAGAGTATCACATAATCGTCATAGCTTATCATCTTGTCAAATTAAATGTAAAAATTTTTTCCCTATCTTCAGGTAAAATATCAATAATAATAAAATTATTTAAAATAATTTTAAAAGTAATTAAACATTATAAGAAAAAAAACTTTTCCATACTTTTGTACAAAAAAAAGTAATAAATTAACACTGTGAAAAAAAAAATTTTGGTAAAATTACAGTACTGTATCGTAATTACCATTTCTAGTTAAAAAAAAAAAGCAAACTTTATTTTAGTTAATGAAACCAAAATATACGGTATTTAAACCATTCATTTGCTAATTTTAGCATTAATACGGTAGCGGTTTACTTGAAAAATTTGGGGTTTAAAATTAAATTTCTTATTACCATACATTTGGTAAAAAATACAAAACTGAGAATAAAATTATGAAATTTTAACGCTTTTACAAAATTTTATCACAGATAAAACCATATTTTATTGTTAATTTTACAAAATTACAAAGAGCTTTGGTAAAAATTACCGAGCTCTTTGATGCTCCCATAGAGCTAGAAGCATGGTAAATTTTACTATATTCTGGTATTTTTGGCTATATTCTTTTTCTCAGTGAAATATTAGATGTAATTAATAAGAATTGATTTAAAATAATTATCTCGTTAAATTTTCCAGCTATTATGATGATTTTATCTAAAGTTAATCTAATATATTGCAATTATAAGTTAAACAAATATGAAGTTAAACTAATATATTACACAATTGGTGAAGAAAGCAAATGAAAAATTCCCTTTTTCGAACAATACAAAACAAGCCACCGATTTTTCACCTTTTTTTTAAACAAAGAATACGAAATTGTTGAAACATATTTTATTTTATGCATTTTATATAAAATGAACATACTACCCGAAAAACTAACAGAGACTATGTACCCTTGACACTTATAAGTTATGTCAAATATTTTTTCTTACTTTTTCGTGCAAAACCAAAGAAAAGCTTTTTTTCCATCATTTTATTTCCTACTTTAACTTTCCTATGATTTATTACGGCTTTAAAAAAGTCTTAACTATTTGTAATAGGTAAAGGATTTATATTATTACTTAGGTAATCTTATAAATCTGCTTATCTACTCTTATTAACAAAGTAAACAAATGGAGTAGATAGAGAAACCTTCAACTATGTCGGAAATCTTTTCTGATATATAAATACTGACTAACTGTTAAGGAAAATATGGAAAAGTTGGTAAGTTGGTATTTATTTACGTCGCATGAGAGCTGCACAAAGGGCTATTGGGACGGTCTGGGAAACATCCCTGAGGTCTGAAGACATGCCATCGCAATTTTGATCCTCTGCAGAGGGGAAGGCTCCACTGCTTTAGTAGCCCGACAACCTGCGAGCGAAGTCGAGCACTTTACGGCAGAACAGTTTAACGAAGACCGATATAGCACACCCTCGGTCCCTACGCAGGTTTATTAAAGTGGTCATACCCACCCGCTTACTGATCGCAGCCAGTGATGCTAGTCTTTGGTGTTCTACAGGCAACCGTGTCCTTACGATCAGTCCACTGCGGGACACATGAAAAAGTAACTCAGCATTTAAAAGAACATGTCACAAGAAGAAACAGCTTTTTTTTATTTTAATAGTTAGCATCTGATGGTTTCATCAAAAAATCAGAATTAATAAAAAGCAATATTACATTTTCTTGAAGAAAAAAAAAAGAGTCATTTTACATCATGACCTACTCAACTTTTTGCATCCAATTTTTTCTCATGAAACTTAGAGTTGGGAAATATTTTTTTGCATAAAACGTGGTTTCTGCTTTTATTCATTACAGTATCTACTTTTATTCATTAATATATTATAGCAATCCAGATAATTTAAATTTCCTGTAGAAGATCATGGAAAATTACTGTTATTACAGTAGTAAATTGCGTTAAAGAGATCACGATTTGAAGGATCTTCTTTAAAAATTAAAAATAAAACATACATAATATCCATTAGAACATTGGATAACTAATTGTATTATCAATCTTATTTGACAAGGGGTTTCATCTAGAAGTGTTGATTATTTAAAGCTTCACAGAGGGTAAAGTTCAAGTAAAACGAACTTTAAGTGTCTCAAACCAAGCAGGAAGTATTTTTAATAAAAAACACATTTTAAGTAATGCAAATATAAAGTCAAAAGTTCGACTCATCACGTCAGCTTTAACAAGATTCTTAAAGACGTTTGAAAGATGTATGTGTTTTAACAACATTCTGGGATCTCTGACCCTTCTGCAGTCGGCGATGGCTTCAAATAAGAACGACAAGTCTTTGATCTAATTTATAATGACATTATTCAAAAACAAGCACGGCATCTGACACTACAGACTGGATGCTGTGTGCCAAGTTTCCCCATATTCGTGTTCGAAACATATCCACTAAAAGATACTCTTTACGATAGGACCAGATCGAAGATTTTACCATCCCTGGTTAGCCATCGGCAGAATATCATCGTGTGGCTTGGGGTTACAGACGATATCATTTTTATGACAAGATTAGCTTTTGTTGAAGTTGGTAGAAGATTTGACAAGGGGTGATGCGTGCATTTCAGGCTATCTGCGTGTCATCAGTAAGTGGCAACTTTGATATTTCTGTAGATGGTGCTGGAAGGGATGAAAAAGGTCACAGGTCAATGTATTAGTCTTAACTTTGATTGGCAAAAGGGAGCTCAAAAAATAATTCCGCGATCTTATCTATCATGGATTTCAAAAAAGTTTTCGGAATATGTCATCATGAAAAGGAAATCTATCGTTCTTGGGTGAGAGTTCAGATTGAAAAGTATATAGTCGTGCAGTTAGGTGATCAACCGGGTAAAAGAACCAATGTGTTATATTTCAGCTTAAGAAATATGATCGAAAGGATTCTTATAATAATGTTACAATTTTGTATATTTAATCAATTAGAAAAAATTCCAATACTGTCAAATTTAGTCAGGCACGTTTTTCGGTCAGTTACGTAATATCTAAGAAAGTAATCTACACAAGTTAAAAATAGTTAATGCAAAATTTATTTGTACACCTTAGAGACTGATTTATTCGTCTTTACTTTTCTGCTACAAGAAGAAATTGGAACTAATCATATATTTTTATCAAGAGAGCGAAAAGAAATATATTTTTTTTAAGTTTCCAGATTAAAATTTGGGAACTTGAAGTAGCTGATTTACAGATGGAGCAATCACAAGAATTTTTTTTTTTATCACCATAAACCCGATAATCAATACCAAGCCCCTCTAATTTCACTTAAAAAATTATTAGATATTTTTTTATTCCATTTTAGAGAAAAGTAATGAGAAAAAAGTATTACAAATGCAGGTGGAGCTTTTGCTTCACAATGGTAATTGAAATTTTAAGAGGATAAATTGTTTTATTTCATTAAAAAAAATAGCTAAGTTGAATCTCTTCGAACAGTTTAACTGCTTGCTTTATTTAAAATTTTTTTGCAATTAAATAATTTTTATAATAGTTATATCATGTTTTCAAACAACCGAAAAATGGTATTGAAGTTTCTCTGATTGGAGAGAGACTAAATATTTTGATTATGGAGATTTATCCGTGAAGCACGTGTGAAGAAATTTGTTTTCAAATTAAGCGCTAAAAATCAAATTTATGTCATACAATTAAAAAAAAAAACGAAAATAAAAGGCGAAAAATTAGCATTTAGTCGAGTATGTAAACTAAATTAACATTTAGTCTAGTAAAGTTAACACACTTCAAAACTGTTCAATTTTAAAAAACATGGCAAGGAACTTTTATAATCTCTTTGCTAATAAATGATAAAAAAAAATTTATAAATTGGTACTAGCTCAATTTCTAAAAAGTTCAATATGGAAATATTTAGGCCGTGGTAGCTCAGTTGTTAGATAATCGAATTCTGGTCCGATTTGGCCGGGGTTCGATCCCCGACTCTGCTAAGACCCGCCGAGTAAATGCGATATATGCTCTCGTAAAATCTGTGCAATTAAAAGTCCTGTGGTTGGTCGCTGACCGGTACTATGGGTACAGATATCTGGCGAAAATTTCTTTCCCCTTCAGATCTATGTCTAAATTGAGGAAGTGTCCTCTCAAAAATTATGATGGCATGGATATTTGCAATTTGCTTCTTCCTCCGAAGTTAACTTTAGACTCCATATTGAATCTATGGTGAGGAATAGAGTTAAAGCATAGCCATAAGCATTGTAGTTTAGATAACTGAGGTATTATTTCTCATATATTGCTTTATGTACGCTGTATCAAATTAAATCAAACTCACTCGACAAAAGTAATAGTTTAGTAGTTATTTTATGAAAAAACGGTGCAATTTTTCACTTATAACCAATTTACACGTCTTTTATTGTTATTACACAAAGTAATGCTTTCCACGTACTTTTTTAGCTAAATAAAAAAAATACTGGCACCCTGAGTGCCGGTACTTTTTACCGTAATTTGATTAAGAATTTTTTACAGTGCACCGCGATTATTACTATTCTGTAGTCAAAAAACTCTCGAGGATTCATGAAACTGTGCAAAAATAAATTCTTATTTTGGAGTTAATGCTTGATTAAAATATATCAATTCATGCTTGCAATATTCAAATAGAGTAAAATATTTATTAGATTCAGTATAGCTATAATTGGATTCAATTTCAATTAATGATTATAATAATACTGATAATTAATATTTTTTGATGCAACGGGTAATTTTATAGCGCCTGTTTCGCAATAGCGTGCTTCTAAATTATATAATTGCAACATCTGAAATAAATGTTGAACTTTCTGTTCAGGTAATTTAACGCAGCGTAATTACATACATACAGTAAATGGCGAGCATGCAGACATATTGTTATATTCATTTATTAAAAACGTGTATTTGTTTATTGTTTCCTTGAATTCTATTATGTCTCAATAGCTGTTCTAAAATTTGAGTTAGTTTAATTTCTTTACATTAAAATATTTTTTGCATTAAAAGTTTTGTTTTTTAACATTCTCTAAATTAAATAAAATGTATTCCATAAACTTTTTTTCAGAAATATCAAAATATTATTATTATGATTTTATATTGATCTATTATTCATATTTTTATTTGGCCTATTACTATTATTTTTTCCTAACAAGAATAGGAAGTTACACATACTCAAATTCCTATTTATTTTCAAAGTATATATGTAAAGATTAATATTATTTTGATAATGCGGGTAATTTTCCAGCACCTGTTCCCAATCACGCGCTTCCAAATTATATAACCACAGCATCAGAAATTCATTTTGAAATTTCCCTAAAGGTAAGTTAACACCGCGTAACATGCAAACAGTAGCCTATAATTTCCATGTAACTAATCGAAGTTAAGGTGAAAACGTCTCCATGATCCATAAATTCAAATTAAACACTTGTCAAAAAACTGAGACTAAACGATATTTTACAGTCGATCTTGGGATATGTTGGAATTCAATGAAACAACAAAACCTGTGTGGATTTTTTTAATAAGTAAATATAGTACTTACAACTAAAAGCTCATTTTTTTTCAATCTTAATTCTTAGACGATATATACCATATTTTGTGCTAACTGACAACTGAAATTGAGGAAAAATAATAGATCTCAACTACAGGGATGTAAACCGATCATTTATTCTTACTTGTGAAACAACACTCCGGGATTGCTTCTATTTTTTGGCCACCGAAATCGTGATTTTGGAGAAAGTGAACGCTTTCTAATGACTTATCATCAATCTCTTAAGAAATAAATACTTGATCAATGAATAAGAGATAATCTGTTTATCGTTTTTTTTTTTGGAAGAGTGGAAAATTATTTACCTCAACTTCGATCTAAAACTCGTTTCGGCCGCATTTTAGTATTATGAACTCAATGAACTCCATTACGCTATAGTTTCAAAGTATTTCTTTGGTTCAAATATGATTTTTTTAAAGAAAAAATAAGAATGCGCAACAATAAGCGAGTGTTTCCTTCTTCTTCTTTTTTTTTTACAAAAAAAAAAGACAGTAAAAGTTGTTCTAAAGAATTCGTAACTACCCCTAATTGGTGAAGTACTGTATGAGTATAGTAAGAAAATATAAAAACAATTAATCGAAGTTAGTTTGCGCAATTTTTCGCAACTCGTGAAAAATCTGTGTACACTTGAAGAACACAAAGCGAACATTGTAGTTGGTTTTTGTAAAAATCTAATTACGTACTAGAACTTTATGGTTTGAGAGCATAACTTTATAAATGTGCTAATTGGTGCAGAAAATATTATAGTTATGAAATCATACACAAAATCAATCATACGCAAAAACAATCATACACCTATGAATAATCATATTTTTTTTCGATGTATGTAGATTCTTAACCCTCAAAATACAAGGGATAATCGAATTCTAAAAAAATAATATTTTAATAATGAGTCAAGTGAGAAACGAAACAAAAATAGTCTTGCACACAGTTATAAAGCTTAGTTAACTTAAGATAATTCTAAGCAAAAAATTGTTTCTTACAATTCTTTATTATTATTATTTTTTATTATTTAATTTACTTATGATCGTAACAATTTTGAATTGTCAAGTAGATAAATTTTTATACAAATTCAATCTACGTGATTTTAATTAACAAAATCCAAAATTTAAAGAGTCGAATAGTTTTTGAGAAATAAAAATTTAGAAATACAACTTCTATGATATACAAAAAATGAAATTAAAATTAAAGGGTTCTAACTATCGTTTGCTCTCCTACCTAAACTATTTGACCATATTTTTTAGATTGTAGTTACCCCCACTTCTTACTTTAAAGAGCCAAGAATCCAAATCCGTCGGGAAAAAAATTACGTTTATTCACCGAAAGTTTTTTCTTCTTCTTTGCGTCCGATTTCGTTTCGTAACATAAAGCAGCTTTCTCACTATTTAGACTATGGCGTGCAACTATTTTAGATTGATCTATTATACTGTTCTCTCAAGTAGTAGCATGGCGTGCAACTATTTGAGTTTGATCTATTATACTGTTCTCTCAAATAGTAGCATGGCGTGCAACTATTTGAGATTGATCTATTATACTGTTCTCTCAAATAGTAGCATGGCGTGCAACTATTTGAGATTGATCTTTTATACTGGTCTCTCAAATAGTAGTACGCCATGACTCAGACCCTCGAACTTTTACGGAGTCTCAGTACACGCATCGGTGGTTCAGTGGTAGAATGCTCGCTTGCGACGAGGACGAACCGGTTTCGATTCCCGGCCGATGCAAAGCATTTTTGAGCAGTGGTAGCTCAGGGGATAAAGCGTTCTCCTTCCAATAAGGATCACCGGGTTCGAATCCCAGCGACTGCTGGTTGATACGAATTCCACACCCGACTAGCACCGACCACAGTGCTGACGTAAAATATTCTCAGTGGCTTACAGTCAGGCTAACCGTGGGAGGTTTTTGTTGTCTTCCTCTCCATGGAAAGCAAATGTGGGTTAGTTGCCTCAAAAAGTCCTCCACAATTGCAACATTTCTCTCAATACTGATCCAGGAATTGCCTTATCTTCTAGATTGGGTTCAAAATTACAAGGCTATGGAGTAAAGCATTAGTAGTCGTAAACTCAAAATTGATTCGGCTAGTCAATGACGGTTATGAAATGAAGGAGTTTTACTACGTAAAAATTCGATCATTCGATTGCTTGCTTTAATTTTAAAATTTCATAAAATTTAAAGTTATGTAAAATTTAAACTTTCATAGTTTGAAATTGCATAGTTTGTAATTCAAAATTGCTCTTATTTTTATTAAATTAAATAATAAACTATAATAAATAATTATCAAAATTTATTTTTGCGTGAAATTATCATTGTTTAAGCGAAATGCGTAATTGTAATAGTATGAAAAGAAAAATATTTCAATTCACTCTGTAAGTTGACTGACGATTTAGTGTATTCAACTTAGTAGCATTAAATCTCTAAAATTAGAAAAATACATAAAATGCCCTTTCCTATTTTAAATCAGTATGCAAAATTGAATCAACATCAATCTTAAGGTTGTGAACAATGCAGGAATTTAGAAAAAAAATTGTGAAAAATCCCATATTTCTTAGCACTAACTTTACTGAAACCGCAAAAGAAGAGCTGTTAGAAAAAAGAAGCTATTTTGAATGTTTGAAATTAGAACCTAAACCAAATCAGTCTCATTATTTCAGACATTAAATCGTAGATCTGTGATATCAGTCCAAATTTTTGTTTTGCGGCTTAAAAGAATCTTTATTGATTTTCACAACATAATTTAGAAATAGTATTATATAAAAACTGAGCACGAAAGATGGAATCAAATTTTGCTTACCACTTTGGTAACCATGCCTTTGCAAACGCATATTGAAGGATGAAAATCGAAAAATCCTTTCGCCATTAACAACTTTAAACTTCTTCCTCTGTGTCGTATACTACGTTTCCAATCTTTAGCAGTCTCTCGGCCACTTATGTATTGAAATTCATTCGGCGTAAGCCAAACATTTTGAAACCAAATAGAAGCACCTTTCGATCCTTGGCACAATCGAGAAATAAATAACCATCCTACATTTGATCCACACTCAACTTCCAGCACCAACTCTCCACTATGAATAAATGGCTGAAATAACACTTCTTGCATCAAACTCAATTCTTTTTCGCCAATCATTGTCTTACCACAGTCTGCACATAATTTTTTCGAGCTCTCGCTCATACTGCCTAATTCTGAGTTGACCAAATCTAGACTTTTATTTTAACAGAACTCATAGCTTTCAAAACAGTATGCAATTGTTTTTTGTTTAGACGATAAAATTAAACGGAACATATTTGTTGCTTGGCAGCCAAGAAATTTAGAATCACGCTGAGTAGGGGTCAGTAAAGGAAGCTTTTACGTCCGGCTCGTATATCCGTTTGAAAGCGACGGAATATCGTATTTAGGATTGCAAAGGGACGATTATTTTTTATCGCAAAGCGAAACAACGGCTTGAATTTCCGTTTGGTGCCTAAGAAAAGGACAACAAACATAAAAGAAAGAAATCACATTTTACAATAATATGTTATAACGTAAAACACAAGAACACTAATTAAAATTTTTGTTTACTCTTATAATGGTTTCAACTTGACTTGATGAAATGCTTTATTAATATTTTCTAAGACTAGTTGCGGCTTAACTGAATCTAAGATAAATAAAGTAACTAATATTTTGCTGCAAAAAGATAATTATAATGTAATATATGTATGCCCTCTATTGGATATTGCGTGCAGTTTTTGTGTTATAAAGCAAAAAATCTTTACAAACTGCAAAAAAAATTGATGTAAGAGAAAACTTTTAAAAGGTGGCTTAAATAGTTAAATAGAAAGAGCATAAAACAAGTTTTAGAAAGGGAACTTAAAAGGGCATTAAGAGATTTATTTATAAGGCAACGCAAGGAATGAAGCAGCACAACTGCAATTTTAATTTCCTCTCTTAATCTACTCCTCCTAATTATAAGCTTTTTTCCAACTAGAACACTCAATCTACTTTTTTTAATGAAAGCGCCCAATTACAATAGTATTATTAAGTACAATTAAATCTTTTCACATCGTAAACACGAATTTTCAATATTTTCAAAGTGACTTCAATAAAAAGAAAACCAGTTTTCTTTTTTCATCTGGGTACTATTTTTTCTTGAACATAAATTGGAAAAGTCGTTGATTTAATCAGACAAGCTTTGATGAACGATTATGTTGTGTGAAGGATTTGGATAATAGGATATTAGAGAGATATCTCTAAGTTGGGGATATGGGTATTTTGGATGTCTCTAAGATGTTTGTTATTAATATGGTTAAAATATGAATGTTCGGATGCATAAAAATAGCTCAGAGATATTTCGAATTATATTTGATATCAGTTACAGATCTAGTTGTTAGATACATCAAAGATTTAAACTTTTCGTTATGGCTATGATATGCTTTCACAAATCCAGGCCTACATTTAAAATACTGCATTAAATTCCTGCACATATAACTGTTGAAAGATTTCTAGATTAAATAAATATATATTATTGTTATCTTTTGATGCAAGCAATATATTTTATTTGCAGACCACGATTGTTTTCAATTTTTAATCTAAACAAGAGCCGAATTCAATTCTATTTATTTTTTAAAGTATCGTCCTTATCTCTAGCTAGTGTATTCATGAATTATTAAATAATTATGGATGGTGTTTGGTCCCATATATTATAGTCATTTAAGCTGTTTTTATTCAGCAAAAATACAGGGTCACTTGGAAGGAATACTAACATTTTGCAACCCCACTTTAATAAAAATTTTTAAACGATTATTTTCAATTATTGGTAAAAAAAATTTTTTTTTTCTTTTCGTTTTTACAGATAACCACCATATTTTGTGGATCAAGAATCTTAAGCCTATAAAAAAATTAAAAAACAAAATATTGATTAATGAAAGTACGTTTTTGCATTTGATTTCTTAACTTATAATATTCCTTGTACCAACTAATTAGCACATTTAAGGTTAGTATTTAGAGCAGTTATAAATCCATCTTAATTCCACGCCGTTATAATTCCATGCAAAATCGATTACTAAGTCGAAAGTTATTGAAGTGTTTGTTTTTATAGTCTATTTTATTGATTCAATTTGAGCATTTTTTTAAAATCATCTGTAAATATATTTTAGTGCTTTACACTTATTATTTAAATGGCCAATGTGAGTCAAGATCAATAAAAGGCAGATACCTTTTATAATATTTTATTTATAATATATTTTAATGCTGCACACTTCTGAAGACATTGTGGAGTCAGTTGTAGACTATACTGATTGGAATGTAATTTTCTCTTTTAAAATTATATTTCACTCTGAATATTCAAGTTGTAAAAAAAATCTTATCCGATCGAAACAAATTTTATTGTTTTGAAAAGCTGAAATAAACATACAGATTTCATGAATCGTTAAATGTCAATTAAAATACCAGTATTACTTACTGCACTGATTATAAAAAAATTTCGTGTAGAATTTTTGTTATAGATTATGTGAATTTTGAAGCAATTTATGTTACTTATTAAGAGTACAGAGTGCCCACTCAGGGATGGAATGGCCTACCGGGATACCGGGACCTATTCCGGAGTGCCTTTTCAACTGGTAACTTCCAAGTTGGTAACTTTCTATTGAAATAAACTTTAAAAAAAAAGACAAAGTAATTGATATTAATTTTGCTTTGAATCATCGTTATTTAGGGTAAAAATTATTAATGAATGATTTGTAATAAAATTTTATTTTATTCTACACATAGCTTTCTCTTCTTTAAGGAAAATAGTGACTTTTTTTTCTTTTTGTTCCATCTGACCACAAAGAGGGAGCTAGGAGGTCGTAGGTTACAGAATTACCTACGACCGTAAGTTCCTAGGAACTAACAACCACCTCACCTGATTGATCGATTTGGTTCTATCAGAAATAGAATGTTTCGATAAAACCTTCTGTTCTTGGTATTAAAAGAAAACAACAACAACTTTATTTCAAAGCCTAAATACTTCTTTGGCAGAAACTGTTTATCAAATCATCCTTTTACTCATCTCTCACCGAGGTGATATACCTCCCTTTGTTGGCCGATGAGAAAATACTTAAATTCAAAAGTCACTCGATCTTATCTGTTTGATTCAGGAAAAGTGTTGTTGGACTCTTTTTTGAGATTTTACTTTTTCTCCTATGTCATGGCATGCACCTATATGGTCCTTTGCCCGAATTTTAGACGCAAATTTCTTATTTTTTCCCGTGGAAATCTCTAGGGTGCTCTTTTTCTTACGAATTGTTAATAAGAAACAACAGAAATGCCCAACTTTAGACTTCAAATGAAATAACAAAAAGAGCGAGACTTTTTGGTCATTTTCTTGAAAGAATTTTGATTGAGCTCATCACTAAAAAATACTTTCCCTCTAGTCATCTCTTCAATTTTTGGTGAGTTAAGAAAAATATTTATTTACTTTAGTAAATGTCAATTGCAATAAGTCATGTATGCATTAATTATTTAACATCCATATTATGTTATCTATCAAAAATGAGTAGTTGAATTATTTGAGTTTTTCATAAGCATAGTTCTTAAGGTCTCTCATAGTCAGAAGAGTCTTGTATATTATAGTTCTCTTAAAATTTATTTAAGACAATATTATTCAATTTTATTTTAAGGATTGGCTTTTTTAAAGGATGATCAATGTCAAAGTTATTTGTCAGAAAGATATTTCAAATTTTCAGTTTCCCCATATTTTTAATTTCTTTAAGATAATTAAAGTAGCTATAATTTATTTTAAAATAATCGAGGTCTACTTCACTTTTAGACTTCATGCTGAAAAATTCATTCACTTCAATAATTTAAATATCTTTAGGACTTAGTACATATTAGTCTGATGTATAACGAGTTTATGATAATCATTCAAGAGGTAAAGTGGCAAAATTACTGTCGTTTTAATATTTTCTTTACTATTTTGTATAGATTATCTGTTAGCTTAAAGGAAACACTGTTCACCTGCCATTTGATCACCGTGCGTTGAGGGTTGAAACATAAACGTTTTTAAAGGATTATTATACGAGTTACAGACAAAATTATTTACGTTTAATTAATGAAAAGAGTGATTTGTCACCTATTCGAACGTTGAAAACATTTTAAATAGACTAGTATTTTTCAATTTTAATCAAATTCTACAGATTTTAATAAAAATCTATTAATTATGTAATTAGACAACAAAAGTATACTTTTTCTAATAGTTGATTCAGTGCAGTGCATATTGAAAAATTACCGACAGTTATTCCGTGAGGACAGGGCTAAAAAAACGTGATTTAAAATATGAAATTTCTAATGTATAGTTTTGAAGTAAAAAATAGTTTTTCTCTGAGTTTTAGTGAATCAGAATAATCATTAAGAAAATAAAATCTTTATCTTGTCCATCAGAAACATACAGCAAAAATAATAATAAACTCATCAAATTTCGTAAAAAAATGCTCGCCAACCCCCAGAGCTTTTTACGAAGTTAATTTCAAATTGCTTTGCAATCTGGAACATGTTGCCTACGGAGTAGTAAAAAATCAAGACATAGGTATTCGCTCGTAAAAAAACGCAGCTTAGAAATTTAATTGTTAGAAAAGTAGTAAAATATATAAACAAATTAAAACATTTTTCATCTTTAGTTCATCGACAGAAGACATAATTCTACTGCTAATAATTTTTGGCTTAACTAAATAAAGGAGTACGCCTCTTTTTCATTATTGCTCTCTTAACTCTTTCTTTATTGAATATAAAAAGAAAATTGCTAAAAAATGCAAGAAAAAGAAAGAAAAATCAGTAAACTCAGCAGCCATGCAATATAATTGTTCCAAGATTTATTAGAAATTTAAGTTAAGTAAAACGTATTTGCCATTTTCAGTTTATCGGTAAAATATCCCCTCCGAACGCTTTTTTATTGTTATTGTTATTAAAATGCACCGATTAGCACCTTTCTAAATCAGACATCATTTAGCACTCTTATCCGCAATCAAATTTCGCCAATTAACAAAAGCGTCTATTTTTCACTCTTTTTCCGGCAACCCCATTTTTGCGCAATGTGATTTGTTTATTTTACCTAGATAGTCTTTCTAAGTTTCAATTTTATTATATCAAAAAAATGAGCGACGCAAAAAGAAAATAATAATAATAATAATTTTAGAAAAATCACAAAGAAAAAAGTTGTTCAGATAGCACCCGCATCTTTATTAAAGAAGTTCGATTAAAGCAATAAGAGCTTGTATTTGAAATTATTTAACAGCAGTTTGAAATTATTTATACAGCGTAGCATTTCGTAATGGACTTATTCTACTTAAAAATAGAAATAAATAGAAAGGATTTCTTTTTTATTTTAAATAGTATACCACGGAACTAAAAATTTTAACTTTTAAAATTCTGAGCCATGAAAGGTAGGGAAAGTGGGCACTTGCGCAGAGATATGAGAATTCAAGCTGGTAATATTCAAAAATAAATAATAAGTAAATAAATAAATAATGAAATAAATAAATAATAATACAAACTAAATAATTTTAATTTTTTAAAATTTCGCATCATTGATAGTTTGTTTTAACTTTTGTTTTAACTTTTTTGTTTTAGGATAACGATGAAATGGGAAAGAAGACAAATATATCTTCAAGTCTGGGGGAAAAAAACTGGAAAATAAGATATATTTAAAAAACTTTAGATGGTTTTTTGATCGGGGCTATCAAATGTAATTTTTTTTTTCTAATCGACACAAATGTTTTGCATATAAGACATAAAAATTAAACAATAGTGCATGAAAAAAATTCATAAATTAAATTGGAGAACTATTTTTTTAAAAATAATGACGAAAATCTTATATTCTAAGTGATATTATCCTAGGGATTCCGCAGAAAGAGAATATTTTTTGTTAGTACTTATTTCATTTGCTCGGTTTTCTTACTAAAATGCAATTTTTTTAAGTATTTTAAATTTAAAAAATGTTTTAATTTTTGTTTGACGAAAATGGGTATCAAGTCTTAACTAACACAGAGTCATTCTATATAATTTCATACTAGCGTTTTCTTTTCCTCCTCGCCTGTAACCTATAAGAGGCGTCGCCTGTGTGTGACGTCATTTCCTTCTCCTTTCTTCAATTCATTTGCAAGGGATTATTTTTCATTTTAAATTTTTTGCGATTTGAATTTTTAAATATTTATATGTACATGTGTCATTTAAAATTTTCTTTATGTGGAATTTAATATTTAAAAGTATTAACGGGTAAAAATTAAATAAATCATTTAAACTCTATTCAATCAATTCAATCAAATTGAATTCGATCTGAATTTTTATTCTTGAACTTATATAGTTTTTAATTTCATTTTTTATAGGTTGTATTTAATAATTCAAACTAAGCATAATGAAAATAAATGAAATATGAGTTAAAATAACGCTTTATTCTTGTGAATTACAAAACTTTGCAATACTTATTAACAATTCCTTTAGTTCAACTTAGATGTGAGAGAGTGTTTTCCAAACTTAAAATTACCAAGTCTCGTTTTAGTGGATGATTAACATTTAGAAGTGTTTGTTATGATGGTATCTGAGAAAGACATATTGAATTTCTATCAAAAGTGACATTGTTTGTTTGAAACCAGTTCAGAAATATTTAAAAAGAAAATCAATTTTAATTTTTTAAAGCAGCAGTCTTAGTTCTTTAGAAATATTATTTAGGCGAGCAAAACTCTTGTTTAAACATTAAATATTGAAATTGCAATATTAATGTATTTCATTCCTTTGTACTAGTAAAGATTTTAGAAAGCTTTAGTAAAGATTTTACTGACTCTTATGCTTTTCAGTAAGGAGAATTTATAAGCGTATTTAAAAAAAATTGAAATTTTTTTTGAAGGATTTAATAATATTTATTTTTAGATTGGTGCTTCTCAATATTTTAAAATATTATATAAGTAATATTATAAAAGTTACAATTTTTATTTATGATTTATCTAATTTATTTCATTAATTGAATAATTCGGAATAATTTAATATAATATAAACTACTCGTGTAATTTAAAATTAAATTTTCCAATTTTTTTATTTTTATATATATTCTTACATAAATACATTCATATCTCACGGCGCCCTAAAAAGGGCGTTCGCTGCCCATCAGGGTATCCCAGTTCATCCCTGCCCACTGAAGTTCCTACCCACACCATTAATTTTCGAATGGGTTTCGATATATTTATAAAAGTTAAGTGTAATCAATATGTTATATCTACAACACTACAAGATACGAAGTATACCGCGCCATTGAGTAGAAAGTGGCTGATCTACCGTTCCTACTTCGAAAACGCTGGAAGAAAGGGGAAAAGGTGAACTACTGAAAGTTGTACAGCATGATGGGCAAAATAGCACTTTGTTGAGAGCCTGAATTCTGAATTAGAATTTCGCTCTCTAGAATTCTAGGGTCTAGAACACTTTGTGGTCATAAATGCTCAGAAAGAAACTCTAAAAAAGCGAGTTTTTTCGTTCGGAATATCCTTTTAATATCACATGACGAAAAAATAAGAATAATTAAAAATAACAAGCAGTCAAACTAATTGACGTTTTAAAGGTTTTTTTTTCTCCCTCCTAAGCATTATCGATATTTTGGAGGTATTTGTGTCGGCAAAGGCAGAAGGTTTTACATATAATATCTGTACATATGAAGGTGAATTTTCTTTTAACATATAACAATTAAAACACTGGCATATTTTTTTAAAAAAAAAAGTCTTTTCTACCTTTATTTATTTATTTATTTTTTCAAAAACAAAACTGTAAAAGCTTTTCTTTTATTTACTTCGTTAAAAATATTGCAGTGCTGCCATCTAGTAAACACTATTAGAAATAAATATAGATTATTAAAATATACTTACAGAATATTTAAGTAATATAAACAGATTTTACACGTTAATCCATTGCTGGAAATATGTGTTATACTAAAAGTTATAAGTTAGATATTTCATGATTTATTTTTAATTTTTTGATCAATGATTTTTTTGTTAATTTTTTTTTTTTTTGAAACTGATGGTTTTTTATTTATAAGAAACAATGAGTGTCATATTTCTAAAGTTATCAGAATATGTCAGAAAAAAAATTGATGGAAATTTGTTTAAAAAATTACATTGTGCCTAAAACACGCTAAATTGGCATCATTTGGAAAATGTCATATAGTGCATCCTTTGCAGAGCGAAATGTGTTGAAATCAATTGACTGTGACATTTATTTGAAACTGGTTTTAAATAAAAAATAAATAAATTATATTCATGTTTTCGAAATATACCAATATTGGCTTAAACACATTTATGAAAATTTTTTTTAAAAATTTACGTTTATACAAAACGCTTTTTATAAGGCAATATTTGGAAAATGATGTTACATATGACATATTATAAATCTTTTCTCAACATTATTTTTTTAAATGATTATATAAAACAGCGTGTGCTATATTTTCAAAAATACCCTTATGTCTAAAATATTTATAATAGATTTCTAAAAAAATTAACTTTGCCCAAAACATGTAAGGCATAAATTTGAAAATTTTATGTGCTGCTGCATATATTTCTTATTATTTTTTAAAAACTATTGCACCACAAAATGGTTTTGAAACTGGCTTTTTACGAAACAATGAGTGACGTATTTTACATCTCAGTTCATCCTTTCGTTCAGTTTCATTGCTATCAGTTTCAACATTGGAAATAAAGAAAAGATGAAAAATGTAATAAAGATGAAAAAAACTAGGTGAAAAAATCATAGACATTTAGCATTATATTTGCCCGTAACACGCTATATAATATGTCAACATTTGTTTCAAGTTTTAAGATTTTTTAAAGAAAATTTGCGTTATAAAATTTATTTGAAAGTTTCTTTATGTCAAACAATGGATGTTATGATTGTTAAAAATATCAACGTGCCTATAAATTTTTAGAGGATATTTTAAAAAGAAAAGAAAAAAAAAAATATTTGTCTAAAACACATTACATGAGGCAGTACAAGGAAAACATCCTATGGCGGCATAAAGTGGGCTCTATAAATTTGAGGAACATATTCAACACGTGCTCTCCTTAAAAATTTGTATTTAACATTTTGCTTCTGAGTTTTTTCTAAAAATGGTTGTAAAAATTAAGATTTATTTTGATAAAAAATGTTGCTTTATGTGTAATGATTCTATTACTTTACCGTAATTACTTTATTGAATACGCTGTTTTATATAAAATGCAGTAATGGACACTAAAAATTTATCAATAAGCTTGCATTTTTCATTTATTAATAAAAAAAACATCTTCGACTCGATATGATTTATAAAGCAGCAACTTACAATTTGCTTCTGAGTTGCAATTTCTTTGAAAAATAGCAGTAAAAAGAAATCAAAGAAGAAAATAATGAAAAAAAAGCGTAACGTAATAAATAATATACGTAATAAATTTAAATACACGTAATAAATTTAAATACGTAATAATATACGTAATAAATTTAAATACGTAATAATATACGTAATAAATTTAAATTACAAATAATTTTATGCTCATCTGTGGATTGATTACTGAAGAAATATAAATTCTAGGAATATATTCACATTAAAAGATTGAAAATAAATGAGAATATTTTTTTTTAAAAACATAAACTG
Organism: Parasteatoda tepidariorum; assembly: GCF_043381705.1. Lineage (NCBI taxonomy): Eukaryota > Metazoa > Arthropoda > Arachnida > Araneae > Theridiidae > Parasteatoda > Parasteatoda tepidariorum. The sequence goes on along the minus strand of NC_092214.1, from coordinate 21,068,726 downwards.
GAAAAGTTCATTTTACTTTCAACAATTAAATCATTTAATATTTCTTTAACTACTTTTTACGGAATTATCTTAAATATTTCCTCAAAAATTAATTCAATTTAGGGCAAGGAAATTTTTTCTTTTTTAACAACACAAAATTAAAGTTGAAAAGGAAAAGGTAAGTAATTATTTACCATATTTTCTCCTAAACCAACTCTATCACTTTATCTTGAACAGTGCATTATTCTTTGAAATCATGGATATTTGTTAAAAAAATTTTTTTACAGTAGTACTTTGTTGTAGAAAACACTTTAAAAAATTCTTTTCAATAGAAAATCCATCACGTCCTCAATTAGAACTTGATTTGCTAATATTGGAAGAGTCTTGCTGCTAGGTAACGTTGCTAGTAGTGTTGACAGAAATAAAAAAGTTTTAAGCATTTCCTTCAATGATAATTTATAGTAAAATAATGAAGACTCATTTGTTAAAAATAAAACGAAGTATGATTAACTCTTATTATTTTATTGGAAGATTAAGAAAACAATTCTCTATTTTTTTAATAAATGACCATTTTAAATAAATTATTTCTGATTGAAATTACTGTTGTTACTCACTTTTTATTTATATTTTCACTACTTCTTTTTATGAGCTATTTACTGGAATAATTATAAAAACATAATAATTACGGAAAATTAAATGACGCTGTTTTAAATTTCATTTCACAGCTCAAGAAATAAGTCTATCGAAGAATATGAAATAATTGATAATGAGAGTGAATACGTTTTCCAATACACCATAATAAAAAATATGATTCCCTGCAAATAGAGAAAAGGTAATAGAGCTTTAAAAATATTACACTCATACTCAAGCTATTGGTTAATTATTTTATTTATTTATTTTGTTTTATTTTATTTATTTATTTGTAAATTTATTTTATTTATTTATTTATTTATAAATTATTTTATTTATTTTTTTATTTATGTTATTTATTTATTTATTTTTTTATTTATGTTATTTATTTATTTATTTATTTATTTATTTATTTATTTATAAATTATTTTATTTAATTTTTTATTTATGTTATTTATTTATTTATTTATTTTATTTATTTATTTAATTAATTTATTTATTTTTTGTTGCACCTCGTTTGTAATGTTTCTCTTTGCATCTTTGTTTTTCCTTGTCTTATTTTGTGTTTTAACTCAGTTGTTGTAATTCTAGTTTATTTACTTCGAATTAGAGCTGCACAAAGAGGTAATGGCGACTGTCTAGGAAACATCCCAGAAGATGATCTGAAGATATGCCATTACAATTTCAATAAAAACCAACAATGATGATTAATAGCAACAGTTACAAGCAATTCATTTTTAACTAATTACTATTAATTTTTATTAACCTTTTATTAATGCATTATATTCCATTATTCAATTTGTTCTTTATCGTACTTTCATCTCAAGCAGTTACCCTGTTAAGAGTATATCACCTACCCAAATATAATTACTTAATCCAAATACCAATTCTTGTTTTTATCCTTTCTTAATTTTATTCAATTTGCTAATTATAATAATTATTCACCACAATATGCTATGCAATAAATCTAATCGTATTAACATTATTCATTCTGCTTTTACAAAATCTCTAATTTTACTTAAATATTTCTCTCATTATTTTAATACCCTGTATCAATTTTTAATCTTATTGTGCCCTTAATTTTTGATATCCCATAATATCATTGCCTCCCAATTTATTAATTTGTATTTAGCTTCGCTTAAAAACTTATTGCTAACGTCACCTGTTGGCGCCATCTGTTGTCGAAATTAGATGGATTTCAACGTTCTACTATTATTATATTTTCAAATATTACAGATTCAAATTTAGTTATCTTTGTAAAATTCATATTTCAACTTGCATTTTTTGTTTTTATTGTTATTTATTATTGATTGGCTAATTATTTTTTTAACTTTCTTTATCTTTACTTTTATTTTTTGTCCCATCTTCTGTAAACATCTCATTTTTCATTGCGAAATAAATTCGGCCAACCAAGATGGAGACCAATTAGACAACCGTAGACTAGCCGTAGTTATGATAATCCCCCTTGTCCCTCTTTCAAATATAATAAAATTGAAAATATAATAGCTTGAAAAAGAAAGCATTGAAACATAATTTTTGAGAGTTTTTTTTTTACATACATATATGGTGTTGCCATCTATTGTAATTTTTGTAACTAATGATTTCCTAATAATAACTACTAAATGTAAAATGCAAATCTAAAAATCGTCATGGTAAAAAACTTTTTGATATTTTCTTATAATTAATAAGCATTTTCAGCTTCAATAATTTTACTGTAGAAAATATTAAAACAGTAGACCACAGTCCCTCAAAATTTTAAATGTAATTATTTTTACTAAAGAATTAATAGTTCTCTACCATTTAACTAAAAACTTAATTAAAATTTCTGCTCTTTAAAAATACTTATGTAACTTCTTAAATAGAGAAAAAATTAAAACCCCTTAGAAAATAGTTATGCAACATCGTAAATTTTTTTTCTAGAAGAAGAAGAATAAAAATGGTTGAGATTAGTCAAAAACCTGTGGTACAACAACAACAACAAAACACTTATAAGACAAATGCTTCAGTTCATATTTTTTAACATATTTAAATTTTTAAAGAGCATTTAATTTCATGTAAAGTGACACAAGTAGAACATTTAAGGTTTTCGTATTTTAAAATAAATAATTACAACAACCTAAATAATATCTTCTAGTTCATTAATAATTTCCTGATTAATTTAATTTTGTCTTATTTAAATTAATATTAGTCTAAAACAGACAAAATACAAGAGCCATTGTTAATTTTATGGAGATATCGATGCATGACTTAAAAAAATGTCTTTCTGAGAATTTAAATTTAAATATCACTCGTGGCATTCATAAATATTTTTAATTTATTAAATTCTACTTTAAGTTATGTAATTCAAAAATTTTATTTCCTCCAATTGCTACAAGAATATTTGATAGAATTATGACACCAAAAATATGTCAACAATAAAACTGACTATTAAATATTTTTAGAACAACTTTCGCTTTCGTTTAGAACAACTTTCGCTTTCAACCATATAACTGAAAACTAAATTAAGACATAAAATTAGAAAATTTATGGTCTTCATGTATTCTAATAATTTTGTGCAAAACGTAAGAGATTCTAAATTTACAGTAATCAGTATTCTGTGTATTCTATGTAAATGTTAACAGTTTCGCATTTTCGGAAAGCGGAAAAGCATAGACTCAAATTAACATCAACAGCTTAAAAGATATGCAAACTTTTTGGAATATTTAAAATAACAAAAAACAGGAGACCTTACTGTGATTATTTTGAGTGACTGGTAGGATGCAATAAGTCCAGGAAGTTAAATTGCAAATCCAGTGGTCTTTTACGACTCGCTCTCTTTTTTGGAGATTTTTGTCTCGATTGTACTTGGATGCAATTACTATGCAAGATTTCATTTCTTTTTAAATTTGTTACCCCAACTAAAAAAAAAAATTGTCAAGAATAAAGTTTATTTATTTAAATTTTATTTAAGAAAATGTAAAAAATTAGAGCGAGTCACTAAATGCCGCTGGATTGGAAAAGCGCCTCTGGCAAAAGTAGGTTTTCGGGATAAGTGGTGCGTCGGATATCTGAAAATAATTGGACAATTACGATTCTCGAATACGTGGATTACTTTGATTTCTGCAGGAAAAATTCGAGGAAGTGCGCTACGTTGGATGTCGGTATTTGCTGATATTAGAATACGGTTTATTGTTTCCGTCAAATTCTCGATTTGAGCCGTCAGCAACCGATACGTGCTTTGTACAAGTGCTCTCAACTAAGTGTTGTATGGAGCCGGCGAACTTTCTGAGTTCTGAGTTTAATTTAGCATGAGAGATAATTCAGCACTCCTGCCTGGGAATTCGTCATCTCAGCATATGAGTTTTTTTTAATGCAATTCTTCTAGCTTCACACAGCCGAACATTGTGAGAGGACATTATTTCAATTATTTTTCCACAATTTACGAGTGCGGGACAATCCCACTGGCTAGGGATATGGGATCATAGCAATTTTGGCTACATGGGTCACTAGTGCATGGGTCTAGGTGTTCGGAGTGAAGGCGTCCACAGTTTCCACTTCTAGATGGTTGTTTACAGAATTTGTTAGGGTGCCCAAAACCGCAACAATTATTGCATATAGTTATATCTTTTCTGATGTCTGAAAACGGAGTTTCAACTGGGAAATTTTTGAGAATAAATTTGGATGTAACGCATTCCAGGAGGCATTTTGCTGATATAGGGACATCTAAGATGTTTGTGATTGCGAAAGTGTGTTTTGCTGTTTCCATGTCCTGACATTGGGTTAATAGAGACCCGTTCTTTTGACAGTGTATGCTTTTTATTCTTTCGGTCGGTACAGAAGCTGTTAAGTCCGCTTTGAAACATACCGGGAAAGTCTGCGGACTAGAGCAACCTTTATCTTTGGCTGCAATGATGAATCAAAAATTAGCTGAGTCATTATTTTTGGCATGAGCTAGAATATTTTCTATAAGCTCATGGGAGTACCACTTCTGTAGTGAATCTAAGAAGCTGGTCATTCTGACAAGGTAGCCCCCAAAAAGCAAGGAGTCAAATTGGCTTACTTGTATCTTGATAATTCCAAAAAAGGGAAAACCACTATTCATCTACTAACAAGTATTCCGTCAGTGATACTTGATACCACGTTGGCCTTTTTGCCTAACGACAACACTCCAACTAATACTTAAAATTTCTCATCTTTGATGAAAATTCTAATGATTTCAGCAACTCCAGTGTGACTTTCATGGAATAAATTTCAAGTGAAAGAATAATCCAGATTACGAAAAGAGGAAATTGTCCCACCTAGGGACTTTAACTCCACACGAGTCAGCCACTGTAAAAAAGAAGAAGAAAAACGTAATCCCTGATCTCACTGACTCCGCAAACCTGCCCCTCGTGATCCTCAGCGAATGGATAGGAGAAAAAAAAAATGTATCTAAATAAAATAAATAGACGGTGAAAAAGAATTACTTCTTAGATTTTTTAAAACTATTTACTGAATTATTTCATGCATAGATTGAATTTTTTTCATAAATTAATTTTAAAATAGAAATTTAGTTAACTTTTGAAACGACCAAAACCAAATTTATTGAAAGAAATTAAAAAAATAGAAAAAATGCGAAAACTTTATACATTTTTCACGCAAAATTTTTTATTTATTTGAAAAATTCTGAAATTATGTTAAATAAACATCTTACGTACTATATCTTGAGGTCCTTTTATTTAAAATTATGAAAATCATTTTCAGATTCTAATTTTTTACATAAGTTAAAATAATTTAAATAGACAGTAATAAATAAAAAATTCTTTATTTTTTTAAATTTATTTAATCTTTTTTTTGTAAATGCTTTTTTATATATATTTATTTCTATACAAAAATGGAGTCAATTTTTCTGTACACTAAACCAGTTTTAATATAGAATTTAGGAAAATAATCCATGTACTTTTTTTAAACATTAATTTAAAGTTGAGTGCGATTCCATGCATCCTAATTTCCTTCTTAAATCTCAGCTAAATAAAAATAGAATAAAAGTAAAAAGACGTACTTAAGCGCATAGTTGTCTCCATTAAGTTTATGTCTAGGGACTTTAGGGAACGAGCGAAAGTAAATATCTCTCAACGCAACACACAATTTAGAGAGAAACCTGATGCCCAAAGATTTATTTTTGCTGTTAAATTTCTTGTTTTGAATGTTAGAAAACCATATTATTAAACATAACACTTTATTCTAATTAACTTTTTCAAATGATTAAATTTCATTGCAAAAATTAAGACAGCATATTAAAAATAGGCGCTTGTTTTCGATAAGCAACAGTGTTTATATGTTATGTTTGAAGCAACAAAAAAAATTATTAAGATTTTAAAAATATTTTATTAAAATTTTCGTACAATGGCAATGGTTTGATTGATTTGGTTGCTAATGTTTTACAAGAGCTATATTGAAGGTATGAATATAAGGCAATGCTTTGATTGATTTGGTTGCTAATGTTTTTCAAGAGCTATATTGAAGGTATAAATATTTTGCAATACATTAAAAAATAAGAAACTGAAGCGGTAAGATATACTTGATTAAAAATCTCATTGACTTCAAGAAATATAAAGATGGAAATAAAAACTCATTAACTCCTGTTAAGTCCCGAGAATGGACGCCTATTTTCAAGAGCTTGAAACATACTGACATTTATTTCCCTCTTCATATTTTTTGAAGCCAATGAACTTTTTTTATTAAAATAGTTATTCTTATATTTCTATATAGTTTTATAAAAAATTCTAGTTTTAATTCTATTCTTTTAATATTCATAATACTAAACATAACATTTTATTCCAATTAGCTTTTACAAATGATAAGATACTCTTTCATAAATTAAGACATTATTTCAAAAATAAGCTCTAATTTTCGATTTTTCTCAAAAAACTATGCTACTAAGATTTACAAAACATTTGATTAAGAATAGAGAAGAATGGCTATGGTTTGATTTATTTGATTATTAACGTTTTGGCCACATTAAAGGTATGAATACTGTCAGATTTCCCATCTTCTGCGCAGAGTAAGTTTGTTTTGACTAACAATGCGCACTTTTTAAAAAATTAATGTTATGAGACGAACGAAGATGATTGTTCTAAGAAATGTCCATTAGTTTACGTGTATTTTTTGTTCAGCATTGTGCTGCTTTGTTTTATAATAAATAGCTTTATTTTGTGTGTCTAAGATGCTATAATTGAAAACTCACCACACACTATTAATAAAAAGAACTCGGCAAATACTCCGAAATACATTGAAAACTATTAATATTTATTCTCCTATATAATAAAAATTTCCTTCTATGGTCATTATAGAATATAATTTTTTTACTTCAATAATTTTTTCTAAAATGATTCTGCAAACTATTTTAAAGACACACTCTTTTAAAGAATTAAGTGATCGAAAAAACGCATGGTTTGCATTGCAAACTTGATAAACTAATTTCCTGAAATGACCGTGTGACGTTAAAAAGTTTTAACCACGTTTCTCTGTAAAAAATTTAACGTTATTTTTTATTTATTAATATTTTTTGAAAATATATATCTCAAATGAAATTTAAATGGCATTTTAATGAATGATACTTGTAGAAAATATTTATGATCTGAAAAATGCTTCATGGTGTAAATTCCAGAAATCATTTTAAAATGTCTGTTATAAGGCTAAACATTTGCTACGAGTCTCTTTAAATCTCGCCATTCTACTGCTATTTATGAAAAGAACTACTGCTCAGATGCTAGGTATATGTTCTCATTTTAACGATTGTCACCCGCAAAAAACATTTGTATTCTAAAGTAGGTACACATTTGTGAGTTGAATTTTTGAAGTGTCTATTGTAACATTAAAAATTTAAACACGCTTTCCTGCCATTTATTATGATAAGGTTGATCACAGTTGGAAAATTTGTTATTATTTTTTTTAACGGCTGAAACGTTCTTCTTATCTTTCTTCGCCATGGAAGATGCCCGAGTGATACTCATTTTGTATTGCCTGGTGAGCACCTTGTGACTAAAATTACAAAGAAACATTACCCACGCCCCACACTGCCATGCCCGTTAATAGGGTTTGTTTATTACGCGATAATAGGGAATGTTTTGCCTCTTCATAAAATAATGCAACGAGTTAAAAAAAAAAAGAAAAAAATAGATCTCTAGAGAGAGTAAAATTAAATTTCAGGGATTTTTACGGGGTCGTAGTTCCATATCAATCGATGGCTTTCTTATCCATTATAATATGAAGACCAGTCTTCTAGCTTTTAAAACCCTCCAGATTGTATTTCGCTAAACCTTTCGTTCAAAACCTGACTGGATCCTCTACCACTCGTATATACTCGTATTTTTTTTTTTTTTTACCTTTTATGGAAAGTACTGAGTTTGAAGCTATTACTTTATTGTAAACATAACGGTTAATTTTCGGAACAGATTTTAATTCGTAACTTCTAAGCTAAGAGTATAGCTACAGTTGTTTTAAAACAATACCATTTTCACTTAGAAATATATAACTAAAGCGAAAGTAACTCGTAAATGCGGTGTAAAATATTTTAAAAGTTAATGAAAATTAATTGTTTATTTTTAACAGTTATAGAAAGTGATTTTAATTTTTGCTTATAGTAGGATAATTATACGGTGTGCTCGTTCACATTTTGGACATGGAACATCCATTACATACAGATGTATTGTTTTAATCTAGTTTTTTCAATTCAATTTTTCCTTGCAATTAAAACTTGTTTCGGCAGGAAACTGTATGGCCATCTCATGAAAAATAAGAATCACTTATGTTTCTTGATGCCGAGACTTATATCGTTTAAACAGTTAAGATTTCAAATTAATTGAATTTCTAGTATTTTTATGTGTGTTACGTGTTACGTTTTTGTTGTGTGGCAAAAGTTAAACATTCCTGTTCTGACACAGAATGATGCATAATTTAAACAATTTTTAAGAATAACTTATACCCACAAATATATTGACTGTATAATAAGCTAAGCACAAGTAACAATTTCTTGCAACTTTTCTTGTTATTTAGCAAGTTTACTTCTAAATTTAAAATTATTCAAATTTTATAGAATTTCTCACAGAAAAGAATTTTTCTCAAAAGCTATTAAATAAATTCGTTTCAAGTTGTCTTTTTAAACAACATTCTCATCGGAGAAATTTATTAAAACTGCACATCTTTTCAAAATTTTGAAAATTCATTCTTCTCTTAAGCGTGACATATAACAATTTCATAAAACAGAGAATAGTAACATTTTTTTTGTATAATTAAATTTTATTTTCATGTCATATTTATTAAATAAATACTTACTTACTTATACATAATATTGATTCTAAAACTTTTGCATATTTTCTTTCATTAAGAATTTTATATTTATAAGTTTATTTTCATTAGACTGAGAAATTATACTAAATATATTATAAGATAATTTTAAGAGATAAAATAATTTATAGATTACAGTGAGATAAAAGGGCTGAAAGAATTAGGTGCAAACGAAAAAAATTTTGAATCATGAACTATTTTCTTACATTTATTTATTATTATTTTTTTAAGACTTTAGAAATAAAGGAATAGGAGTAATAGACTTAGAACATAGAAACATGTTAACAGTGGAAGTAAGTATTCTACATTTTAACTCCAAAGGCATTCAATTCGAACTTCACCATGCTTTTTCTGTTAATAGCAAAACTGCATTTGAAATGTCCGTCGGAGTGTTATCATGTAGGAGTGTTTATCAAAGTTTGTGTAAAGATATAAATTTACCAGGATATCAAAATCAATTATAATTATTATTATTTTTTCCATATTATAATTACATTAAATATTATAAAAAAATTTTCTACATTAAACTATTGTGTAATTTATTTTTAAAAACTTTTTCTTCATTTTAAGTAGTTAGTCGAATTATCTACCTACGTCAAAGATTAAATAAAATGAATTTACTCTTGTTACTATGAAAAGGGTGCAAATATTTCTTCCTTTTTAAGGGAAAAATTGCTTAAAAATAAAAAGCATCTCGTTCGATTAACAAAATGGACTAAATTCAGTTGGAAAGAGACTTTACGAAACATACTGTTGTGAAAAATACCGAAACATTTATAACTGAGGAGCACATTAATATGAAATAGCAAATGCAAATACATTTTAAATTTTGCCCATAATTAGGCAATTCATTAAATAATGGCAAGAAAAAATCAAGCGGCAATGTCATGATACCGAAACTAATAAAAACTATTCAGTTTTAACATTTGAACCATTTCTCTCGGAAGCTAATTTATATATGATTCCATGCACTTGAAAAAGTTCCACAAGTGATCATGGAATCGATAATTAGTCAAGTTTGAAATGTATTGAAAAGATAGAAAACTTTTTAAAGTACCCCCTATTAAAAGGAAACTTTTCCTCCTCATTATAATATGGTACTTATAATGACGAAATTTGGTGCGGTTGGAGTTGTGTGGTTTAATTGACTAATTAACGATTGTGATAAAAACAAGATAATGAAAACGACAGTAGAAGATGAAAACTGGATCATAATTATAATAAAAATTTTATTCAGTAGTATTTGTAGAACTTGAGATACAAAATTATATTTTATTCATAAGACTCTCTAAGTTAAATAATAAATTTTGCATAATATCAATAAGGACAGGCTATGGGAGATAAATCCCCCATGACCAGTCTAACCAAAAGTCAAAGTAAAAAGTGATTGAATTGTTCCCAACAGACAGTTTGAAGCATGGGAAGAGATCCATGGTTGGCGATTTATCGAAAGATAAAAAAGTCCAAAAGAAAGCCAACCCTCCGGAATCAATATTAAATTTAAAATAATTTGGTTATAACTCATAGCCAAAAAGGATCATGAGAATTTGTATAACCCTGTTACTAAAACATTTTTGTGGTAAGAGAAATACAGGAAAAAAAAGTGTTAAAATATAATTTGATGTTCGATTTAGTCGCAATAGTGAATTAATAAGTTTTGCAATTATATTGAGTTAAAAAGCTAGCCGCTACAGTGATTGCTAAGAAAAGAATAAAATATTTATAGTAGCTTTTTATATGCAATAAAATAATTGGATTAATTTAATTAAAATTTGATTAAGAGCGATTAAAAAATGTATATTTAAGAAATTTTAAAATGCTAGGAAATATGTAATGCCTATTGTGGTATCACAGTATTTTTACTCCAAATTTTATTTTTAAATTGTCACTTAACCAATGCCCTTAATTGAATAGCGTGTGTGCTACGTGCATTTGTCGGTAGGTAGGCACTTTATTTGCGTCGCACTAGGGCTGCACAATAGGCTATTGGCGACGGTCTGGGAAACATCCCTGAGGATGATCCGAAAACACGCTATCGCAATTTTGATCCTCTGCAGAGGGGATGACTCCCCGGTTTAATAGTCCGATTACCTGCGAGTGAAGTTGAGCACTTCACGGTAGAACAGTTCACCGAGGACTTATACCGCGCACTCTCCGTCCCTACGCAGGTTGATCAATGTGGTCACCCACCCGCTTCCTGACCGCAGCCAGTGATGCTTGACTTCGGTGTTCTACTAGGAACCGTGTACGTGCATTTATAATTCAAAAGATATTTCAACTCTTTACAAACGCTAATTTTTATTTATATACAATCACAAATGTACCGAGCTGTAATTGAGAACATAATTTTTACTAAATTGTTAAAACTTGCGTGCAATCTAAAAAAAAAGTTTACACCAAGCTCACATGCATTCACACCATGCGTCGCTTCCGAAAACAACTTTTGCACATTTCGGATTTCGTCTATAGAATGTTCGCAGTCGAGTACGAGTTAGTGTGAGTTAATCTTCAATGCTGCTATACATTTACAGAACCTTTAAGTTTCAGTAAACTATATTCAATAATTTTATAATGTATAATTTCTACTTGCTTGTGCTCTGTTAAGTCTGGTTTGAATTCGTCTTAATATTCAATGTTACGCGTATATTTGATTTACAAACTAATTTCATTTTAAGAATTAGTGTATACTTGTATCCTAACCATATATGGCAGTACTTTTACTTTCGTTACTTGCACCGCCGGTACAAGTAAAAAGTACGTACTTTTACTTGTACTTCGTTACTTTTTAAATTTAGTACTTTTACTTGTACTTTCGTTACTTTTTTAGGGAAAAAGTACAAGTATTTGTAACGGAAATGTCGAATGAAATCGTTACTTTTTTCTAAAACTCGGTAAGCTTTCTAAAAAAAAAATAAAAAATTGAAAAAAAATGCTTATGTTTTTTTTTAATTAATAAAATTAATGTGCAATATACATGCATTCACAGCTAACTTCGTGTTTAAATACCTTCTGTTTCAACTTATACTGCACATTCAATTATTTTTTACTAGCTCAAAGATCACAAAGCTATCTGAAACCCTGTGTTTGCTTTGTTTACGTTTGTGCTTTTGAAACGCGTCTCTAAAGAGTAAAACAATCTTAAATCAATGGTAATTTAAATAAATAAAAATAATAAACTAAAAATTAAAATCAATAGATAAAATTTCTTTTTCGTGCAAATCCATAAAAAGTTTGAAATTAAAACTATATTTGATTTTAAAATTATATTATACGATTATATTATAAAATTATATTATAATATTCTTCCGAATTTAAAAATAAATTAATGTCCATAACTTTCAAAATTAAAAATAATTAAATAAATAACAACAATTTTGCAAAAACATTAAAGAACATAAGAATATTATTCAATAAAATTTTAGGTTACTTTGAATTTTCGATTTCCTAGAAATGTACTTTTAAATCGTTACTTTTTTTGTTTAGTACTTGTACTTTTACTTGTACTTTTTACTCGTTACTTTTTAAAATAAGAACTTTTTACTTTTTACTCGTTACTTTTTTTAAAAATACTTGTACTTTTACTCGTTACTTTTTAAAAGTAACGTTGCCATATATGATCCTAACCTATTGATTCTTACTTTATATTGCATCTGTTTCTGATAGATTTTTGATTGTTGATCAATTGTGGTTTTTTGTTGTTTTGAAAGTTTTAATTTTAGATTTGTCCGAATTTCAGATTTTTGATTTTATTGTTAAATTCAAACTGAAATAAGATATTAAAGTTGTAAAAAATTAATCTAGACATACCTCTATAAAAAGCAAGTGGTTAAAATACAATCAACCAAAAATATCGAGACTAAAAAAATAACTCAAAGTTGGAATGAATACTTTAAATTATTTGTAATTATTTAAAAAAAACATTAACATTTAAAAGCGTAATATAACGATTATATTGGTGCGTAATATTCGATTTATCTTGGATTTTTAGGGGCTTCAAGCGCCCATGTGTAAAATTACTTGAACAATATTCGTGCAATGAATTTAAATGTATTAATTAATGAATTTATGCTATTGAACTACATCTACATCTCTGATCTTTGATTTTTTGGATGTTTAGTGAACTTTGTTAATAATTGTTTTAATCAGTATTTTGATTAAACATTTTTTTCGAACTAGTTTATTTGTCCACGTCATTCAAAGATTTATTGCTCAACGATAAACAAGTCAATATGTTAACTAATCCTGGTAAAGGCAGCAAAGCTCATTCCAGAAATACTACTATAAGATATTATTTGTCTGATACAAATTCAATGCCATAAATATATTTAGACAGGAAATAAAGAACAGATTTACATTTCCTTAACTACGGAAGTGTTTCTTTTTAAACACCTGTTCAAGTATTAGAGAGAAATTTAGCACTTAAGGAATTTTGCACTTACCCGTTCGTAGTACAGAACATCTTGATTCCCTACAGAACATGAGTACGAGAAAGCACAGATTGCTACATAAAAGTGCTAAATCTTATTTCAGCAATACGTAAGCCGTACACGTGAGTATATAATTAAAATGTAGCCTGTATCTGTATAACACTAAAATTATGTGTTAGAGCATTTAAAAATGTTTAACTAGTATTAATGTTTAAATAGTATAATACGCTTAATAAAGCTATTTTTTCTCAGAACAATGTACCATTTAATAATTTCTTAATTTTCAGTGTTTTGTTACTTGGAATATATGTTAAGAAATTTAACCAGAATCGTAGATCTTAATTCAGAGAGTAATTTTAAAATATTTTCGTCATTCTTTGTTTCGTCATTCTTTGTTATGTTTGAAATAAGATATTCTAAAAGTATTTTAAGAATATAACCAAGACTGTCGTATACATTCCGTGTTTCTTAAAAGAAGAAAAAAAAAGTTTTGTATGAAATTGCTGCTTTCAAATAAACCTTCTTTTGTAGAGAGTATACGAAGATGAATGGGTTCGATTACGAACGGTTTTCATGAGATGGAATACTTTTCGGTATAAAATATTTTAGGTATGATTCGAATTTTCGCTGACTAAATAAATATATTTTAATCTTCGACAGGTATCGAATTTTAATGCAACTGGTAGGAAATTTTATATATATTCTAGTTGAACTTCAAATTATATAAAAAATAAAACAATTTTACTAAGAACTTTTTATGTCACTGTTATATAATTTTTTTTTTGTTTCTTATTAACTTATAATTATGTCAATTATCAATGTATTAAGACATCAATGAATTACTTGATAGGTTTACATTTAAGAGCACTATCCTTAAACTAATATTAAGGTTTTGTTCGCTATTTAATATAGAGTAATAACCGATTATGTCATATAGTTTCATAAATTTCCCATCATTAACGGAGTTTTTTGGAGTTCAATAAGTTGTAAAATGACTCCCTTATTAGAGGTAGATAATCTTAAATATATCAAGAAATGCTGCGATTTGCTGCAGTGATATTTTATTCCATCTTCAGATTAGTTAAAATTACACCAATTTTTTATGACTTATAATATTTTTTTACCCTGTGTATTTATATTATATCTATTAGGTATATGTATTACTGTTTCATTGCTTTCACATTGAAGTCCGTTTTGCCAAAAAAAAAATTGGGGTCTACCTCTCTTCTGAACAACTATTCACTACTTGATTCTCGGTGGCAACGATTAAAAAAAAGTAAAATTTATTCATTTTAAATTGAAGTTAATCATACTTAATTTAGTTCAATAGCATAAACTTTCCAAAACTTGATTAAAAAAAATCTTTATAAACCATTTTGACAATTGACTAATTGATTAGAACTACTTTTTGGGAAGCAGGCACATCCATAACTATTAATACTAAAAATTTCAACCAGCGCCCTGTTGGTTTCGGAGTAAACAAGCAGGTAACACTTGGCACTTGATTGCAGAAGGAAGGAGCAAAGTACCCTTACTCACTTAATCAGTTTGTATCTGAATTCTTTGACATTAATTGAGGGTATGCTTGAAACTTGCAACAAATGTTCTTCTTAACAGCATTCCCATGACCATATTCTTGCATGTCTGGGGCTCACCAGGCAAGACCCAGTAATCCATTACTGATAGTTTTGGATTTTTTCGGGTGTAGATCTCGTAGAAGTCGTAGATCTAGTTTAGTCCTATTAGTGTTTAGGAATGAGCAACCGCAACTATGCTACACTCTAGGATGGGGAACCGAGTTTTGAGAGCTAGATTTAAGAAAATTATGCGTGTAATTTTCATAGGTTGCAGTCAAGGCTGTACTCAAGAGGTGGAGAGGAGAGAGAAGATTATCCATTAGAATATTCATTATTAATTGTTAGACTTTTACTGCAGAAAAAAACAAACAATGATAAAAACATTTCAGGTTGAAATTCGACGCTCTTTCGTTGAAGGAAATAAAAAAGCGACAGTATGAGTACTCTAAAACTCGAAGCAAAGCTATAATTTTAAAACTTTCCTGCCGTAATATTAAGTCTATTTTCTCACCTAGATGAAAGGTATAAAAATCAATCAGTAACTCTCAATTTTTACAAAGTTTAACGATCTCATATAATGCAGAGTTGGAATAACTTTTTAAATAAAAAAAAGTAGATAAAAAATGGAGATCAAGGAAGAAAGACGATTTTTGTCAATTTCTCACAGAAATGAAGATTGGTTAGAAATCTTGAACATTTTGAGGATAATAATGTGGGAAAACTATTCTCCCCGAGAATTATTACACAGTGAAGATTAGCGGTGCTGGAGGCATTAATATTTCTGGGAATTCATTATAGCTCTTAAAGAATTCTAAAGAAATATCCAATCATTTCTATAAATTTAAAAAAACTCCTCATATATTATACATGAATAAAAAACTAAAGTAAAACAACAGCTGCTTGTCTGCTAGTTTTACTGCAATGCGTTGGAGGTTAAAATTATTGTAATAGGCAGAAATCCAAGTACAAGTAGGAAATAAATAATACTCCGTTAAAAGGTTATCTGTCCACATTCTGTAATTATATTTCTGGATAATGTATCTTGATACTGCAAGTGAGAATCCAATTGAAATTATATCCTCTTAAATTATAATACGTTACGCTTTTTTTTTTTAACTAATTACATTCTCATTGAACTGTTATAAGCCAAGTACACACCAATTGCATAGTTGCAGACTATTTTTAAATTATTAATAGCTCTTTTCGTTTGCGCTTTATTCATTTTATATTAAAGAATAAGTAAATATTAACCTTTAATGCACCACAATCAGACCGGTAGAATGAAAATTGTCTAGTTCCAGTTCAAGGATTATTAAAATAACCAACATTTTGCAACGGTGTCTCGAAAAATGTATGTAAACTTTTACTTTTTATTGTCTTTAGGATCCTGGATACTTCATACGTAAAGATAATCTTATGCAGCCTTATTTTGAAAACTTTTTGTGTTGTTTCCCAATTTAAATTTCAGAGAAGGATTAAGATATTCAGATAATGTATAAGCTTAAGTGTTATGTCTCTATAGACAAAAAAAATGCAATTAGCATTCTAACCATTAAATAGACATAATGGTATCAGAAAATTTTCCATGAGAAAAAAAGATTAGTATAATATTTTTAATATACAATAATTATAATAATAAAATAAACAAAAATAATAAAATAAAAGCAATCACAATGTTTTATTTTTTACTTTGGAAATAATAAAGTTTTTAGTGAGAAAATAATGTTTTAAAAACAGTTGTGCTCGTTTGAAATAAATTCACCATACATTAAAGGAAATACTTGTAAGTCTCGTAATGTCTTGTAAGTCTTGACAATGTAAGTCTTATTTCAAGTGCGTTGAGATTATTTGCGACAGTATTAGATATGGTTCTATAATTTCACAGTGTAATTTTTGGATTACATTGTTTTTTATTATTCCAGAAAGGTAAAAAAAAAATTAAAAGTTAAATAAATTCTAAAATTATTAAATAAAATTTATTTATTAAAATTATCAAACATAACATAATTTATGATAAAAGTATTAGGAACAATGCTAATGTTTCACCAATATCTATCTTTTAATTTAAATTTTTTGATTAAAAAAAGTCGAAACAATTTTTCGAAACCGAATCTAAAAACCAGTTCTTATTTTTTTTCTAAGAATTTAATTGTTCTTGCATTAAATATCAATGATGCTAATACATCAAAAGGAATATTTTCTGTCAAAGCCTATTACTTAATGTAATTAAATTAACTATTTAGTTATAAAAAATTAGCGACAAACATGCATCACTTTACGTTTAATGAGAAATGCCATATTAAGGATTCAGTTCAAGACGTTGTTTGGAACGCTGAGTTGGAAGGAATGATGGTCGACGTCATGATCTACATCATTACTAATCCTGAAGAAGTAGTCTCGCGACTGAGTGGTGCTGCCATCTGTATTTGGGGTTCGACTCTAAGACGTACTTTCACCCTTGCAGGGCTCTCTTGTCAAAAGAAAGGCATAACTTCCTGACTTATTTATAAAAACCATTAACAACACAAAAGAGACAAATTTCACAAAAATAACACATTTTTATTTCCACTTTCACTACCTTCATTTCCATAGCATAAACACAAATTTCTTAAAATGTATTTGGATTCAAACGTTGAACACATTTCTAAGAGAAGATGTTTTGGCTAGATTTCAAATATATTTATTACAAGCGGAAAGACAGTGGACGTTACACAGCTATTTTTATGAAATGGAGAAGGAAGAAATATATATGTATTTGAGTTACAATCATTAGACACAGCATTTGAAAATCACAATAAATATTAATATTTTAATTTTGATATGATAGTAATTTGTGTCTAGATAAAAATGCATCATCTCTTGAAATACATTAATTGCACATAAATTATCTATTATATATTCTTAACACTATTCCCAAAGCTATGACTTAGGGATTTTATATAGGATCACAGTATAGTCTTCTAGCAGCAAAATCTGAAATATTTTATATTTTTTAAAATATTTTACGTAGGTAATGAAGCAATAGAATAATTCAAAAATAGAACTGCTTAAAACGCAGAGCTGCGTAATTATAAAATGCTTTCAAAACGTGCGTGAACGTTTTAGTATGTGATGTGATATATTTTCCCAACAGATAAGCGTACTTTCAAAAGTATAATGTTTTGTTTGAAAAAATAATGATTTATACAAATTCTTAAAACGCTAATTTACAAAATACTTCGTTTTCAATTTTATATAGCCTTTTGCTTTCTTATGTCAAGTATGTCACTATATCAATGAAAAAATAATTGCCACTCTAAATCGTAATGAATTCTGATCAGATGGCTTATTAACCACCTTATTCCGTGAATATTTTCAGATATTATATTAAACGTAAGAAATATTAGATACTATAAGAAGAGAATTCAGATATTATATAAAACGTAAATTATAAATAACTAGTTATTTTTTAATTTATGTGGTTGCTATGATTTACCTGATCTTCAAAATTCTTCGACAGTTTAATTTTCTTAGAAAATAATGTGCAATAATATTTAAAACACGAATAATAAATGTTTCAACTTAAAATTCTGTATTATATTTCACACATACATATAGTACAAACACATGGCATCCTTGAAAACAAATTGTATAAATAGAAAAAACAATTTGCACAACAGGCATTATTTTGTGGGTCAATATAAATAATATTTTTGAAGCAGTTTTTAGAGATCTGACTTAAGCAAAATGGTTGAAAGAATCACACGTAGAATTAATTACACACATAGTGTTTTCTTCACAATCAGAAACTGCTATGTCTTAAATATTATTTATGATTGAAACTTTAAAGAAATATTTAAAATTATTCAAAAACAATGTCGGGGGAAGATATTGTTGAATATCCCTATATCTTTTGCCGTGGAATATTTAAGTCTGAAATAAAGGATTTTACAATTTAGTCTAGTTTGAAGTTTAATACTATATGATGAAAAAAAAACACTTAAATTTTTCACAGTGTAAAATGGTAGTTTGCTTTTCCAGTTTACAACTGCATCCATATAATTATTCATTTTTACGAGTCTCAAAGTTGCACTAAAACTAGTCACATAAAGTGGCTGCTTTTAATAAATTAAATTTATTCTTATACTCATGCTAATACTGTAAAATAAATTTTGAAATTTTGGATTATGAATGCTTTTTTAAACTAAAAATGCAGTCCCCTCATTTAGTTAGTAAGTGAAATTATTTAAGCAGTTTCTCTATAACTAATAACTAGTTACGTGAGCCAATAGCTCAAGCATACAACTTTAAAGTAAATTACTTTTTGGTTCAGAAATATGAAATCAATTTAAGTATTTTAAGGAAAACAGTTTAAAATTATCTTCTAATCCTAATATATCTTACGTATGAACAATTTAAGTAGTCCACTACTTAGCATTTCACAGATGACGTAACATTAAAAACATTTTTACAGCACCAAAATAAAATTATGAACTCAAGCATACTTGATGTGACTTTGAGTCATGCCCTTTTCATTTCATGTTCATGCCCTTTTCATTTCATGTATAAGAAACGCTTATGTGCGTTTTTATGAATATTATGCAGATATTAATATTAAAGTTTTTGAATGTGGTTGAATTATTTATTTGTTGGGGGTTTATTATGAGTTTTTAGTTATGTTGGTGAGTTATTTATCGTAGTAAGAGTTTTTTTTTCTTCATAAAACCACATTTTGAAGCCAGACATTTTTCTGACTTTTTCAAGCAAACTATGTCTAAATATATTTAAATTTATATTGCAAAAAAATACTTATTTCTTATTGTTTTCATCTAACAACTTCCTACTACATTTACCTTTTCCCTTCTACCTTTGTGAACAACCTTTTCACCTCATTATCTTTAAGTAACAAAGTTAATCCCAAGTTTGGAATAACTAGTGCCAATACAGAATTGAAGTTATTTTCGAAGAGAATGAATTATTATATCTTAGACATTTTAGTTATGCACTTTTAAAATATCTGTCATATAATTTTAAAATGTTCAGGGTATTTGCGCTATTTAAAAAGTTATTTATGCTATTATTCAAACTATTTTCGTGTTTTAATGTAAATTCACTGTTAATGAAGATAAGTTATTTGAAATATATTGCTAAGGTGGATTGCATAATTTTTTCTCAGAATATAATACGATTTAATATAATCAGTTCAAAAATCAGTTTTGTTTTTCATAATTTTTAGGAGAATTAATTTTGAAAATGAAACCAAAAGCCGAGGGAAATCTTTTTTATTTTCGGTTTTATGACTTGGAAGGAAGAGTTTGAGAACACATAAAATTTTGAAATCCTTAATGAAATTCGTGAATATTTCAGGAAAAGTAAACTTAGGGATTTTTTGAAGTTTATTTTTATTCTTGAATGTATTTTGTTTCGATAATATGCTTATGTAAATTAAATATTTACTGAAAAAAATATTGAATGGCTTGAAATTGCATTTGGAGTAATATTTATAATTGCTTTACTAGTTAACTTTTCGTAGTAATAACAGATTAAACAGATTAAAATTTCTGCTATTTTATAATTTCTGTTATTCCATAGAATCAAAGAATAATATTTTTTTGTCGTCTGATTTAGAGTTTTTTGGTGGTTAAAAATATAAAATGATTGTTACTTAGAGATTTTCAATACGCATATTGAACTAAAACTGCAATGAAAAACATTCCATGCAAGTGTAAGTGATATAAAACATTATTATTATTAACTGAATTACATTAGCAAGCAAGTTTTACAATAAATTGTGGTAAAGATTTTTTCAAGCTCACATTGAGAAGCATGCTTGAACGTAAGTCAGTGGTGACGTATTATCAGTTCATCTTCAGCTAAGATATGTAAAAATATATAAAATTAACAAGTTGTTAATTTTAATGCAATAAAAAATGAATATAAATGAAAAACATATAAAATTTGGTGTATGTACGTAATAAAATAAAATATCCTGCATAGAATTTGAACGAATTACTAATTTGTCAGTTTTAACAGTATTTACTCTACAATTTTTTTAGGAAGTAAAGCATATTTATAATTATGGATAATATAGAAATATTGAAAACTAATAAAAATCACGATCATAGCACCAGAATTATTCAAGATTCAGTAAAATACATTTCTATGGATATCCTTATTATGGTGCTTTGTTAACTGTAATAATTAAATCTTTATTCTTCGATTAAAGTGATCGAATTTAGATTATTTTGATAAAAAGATTTTGTGGAGTAAAATATAAATTGATGTTGGCACAATGGAGTTAATAAAGTTACAAAGAAAGAGTGCAACACTTGAACGCTAACACATATCTATAGTTTAGTATTGATTTAAGTAATGACATTAAAAAAATGATAACTACTGAGTTTATTATTATACGTTAGACTGAACCAAAAAAAAAGCCAAAAGGAGTTGTATTGAAATGTGCTTACTTAACATTTCCCGAGGATGTTTGGGTTTTAGTGGTACAGCATGTTAAGTGACTTAGTTATTAGAAACATTCTGCTGAAACTTTTAACTGATGGTGGTTTTGGTGATAATGAGGCAATTTTAAATCTTTGGCTAACCATGAGCTTACACATTTTGATTATCTCATCTGATAACATATAAGTTCTTTTGGGTGAAACATCTGTTTCTGTTGCCTTTAAACATTGTATAATTCTGCCAGTTATAAAACAGTTAGTTAATGAACTGAAAAATACCAAAAACTTTAAAATTATATGCAAAATAGTAAAAATAAGCACAACTTTTATGATTTTATGCAAATATAATCAATTTCCTATGAAGTATTTACGCATTTGCAGTTACAGGGAAGGTACCGCAAATGACACCCGCCAATCACGTTTATATTTTTATCTGACAATACGTTTGAACAAAAGTTAATGATATATGACAGAAAAAAAACTTTGCAATAACTTTTAATTGAGATGTTTGCCATCAAAAAAGAATTTTTTTCATCTAGTCAAAACACGTTTGATTTACATCTCGTAGAAGAGAGAAGGCCTCCACACGGATCAATTTAGTAGTCCGTTGTAACGAACATAAACTGCGCTGTGGAGGTAATAACGAAATATATCATTGCGTCTGGACTACTAAATGATCAAATATTTTGTTTATGTTAACCCATGCTGAGGCCTTCTCTTTTCCAGGAGGTTTAATCCATTCAAGTTTTATTCAGTTAGTTCTGTATTACATGATTGGCACTTAAATCTGTGCGGTAAATAATTTAAATTCTAGAATTCTTTGATGCATTTAGGCATTTTAAATAAAATTGACTTTTTTAAAATGTATATGTCTATAACAATAGCAAAATATGTAAAATTTCTTTCTTGTGTCTGTGTTTGGCAAATTACATTTTGGGTGTCTATCTTGAAGTACTCTTGATTTTAATAACAGATAACGAAAATGCATCGCATTTCATTTACAACCCTAACATATTAAATATCTTTATTTTCAAAACAAAGCTTTGGATCTTTATAAATATAAAAAAATCATCATATATATATTCAGCTGATTACTGCTGTTCCAATAAGTTATAAAACTACTTTATAAAAACTACTTTATGACTCCATTATTATTATGACACTTTTGAAGTTTTATAATACACTTAAATTTGGACAAAAAGCTGACTTAAATATTTAAAACAGAAACAAAAATATATTTTTTAAATAATAACTATATCGATACGTTCATATTGTCCACACTCTAACTTTTTCAGCTATTATACACCAATGAAATTGGTCTTTAAATGTCTCTAAAATATGCAAGTCATCAACGAAGTTTTCTATTAGGTCATCAAGCTCATCTTGTTCAAATAAATGATGATATCTATGCATAGCAACAGAAGCACCTTCTTCCTGTACATTTCCATAAGAATAATTTATATTTTGGGGCATTGAATCAACCTGCTTATTTCGTGTTCTTTGAGTAGAATTTTCTTGAGAAGTTTGAGAATAATTATTTAGTTTTGATCGAAGTTTACTACTGTCTTTGCTCTCAGAATTAAATCTACTGGAGTTCAGGGAATATTGTTTTTTAGCAGCAAAATCCTGACAGGAATGAATATTTATAAATGAAGAATGTTTCGGTTTAGCACCATTTTGGGTTTGAGAAGTAAATATATTTCTATTGGAATGTCTTTCGACACAATCAGTTTCTGATATGTAATTTGTGTTTTTCTCCGTTTCATTTTCAAAATAATCACTTGCAAAGTTATTATGATCCATTAGTGGAAGTTTTGATGATGATGACTTAGATAATAATTTAGTTTGGACGTTTTCTTTGTGAACAATATTTTCAAGCTCCTGAATTTTAAAATTTGTGTTATCTTGATATAAACCTTCAGTGACATTTTTGTCTTGGATGGGGTGTTTGAAAGAACGCAAGTTATTATTTGTAAGTTGCAAACAAACTTCACATTTTTTATCAATATGCTGGTTGTACATTGTCTCTGACATATTCAGAGAGAATTTGCGACCTACTGTTCCCATTCTACTATAAGATGTGAAATCCTCATTTTTTATTTTTATGTGCTTAGTCTGTGTTGATTGGCCACTAGCATGTTCATCGGATATTTCTGTCTCACCTTTTAAAGTAAAAACTAAATTCTTATGAGCAGAGTCACGAGTTTCATCCAGATTCGTTGATTTGTTTTGTTCAATAATTTTGGTGTGCGAAGTGCTTGTGCTTAAATTTCTTGGTATAGAGTTTTCAGTACAAACCATCTCATTTATTTTAGGAAATTCTGGGAGAATTTGAAACTGCCTTGAAGCTGCTGTTAACTCTTTTAGACCAGAAGTATGTTTTTCACTAGTCGAAGAACCAGAGTTCTTATTCGTAATATATGACATTTCAGAATTAAGGTAATTTAATTTTAAAGGTGGTTTCGCCCTTTTGTGACTGTGTGATGATGTTTTATCAATATTTGTGTCCACTAGCGGGTAATTATGAGCATTAAGAATGGACGTTTTTTGTAAATTGGAACGCAAAACATCGTACTTATCAGTGCTGTGGCATTCAAATGCTAACATATCATTGATGTCAGTTGAAACTTGTGACTTTGCTAGGTCATTGATTTTACTAGACAAAACATGTTCCTGCTTTGAGCTCTTATAATTTTTTAAATTCTCAAATACACTTTCATTATCTATTTCAAAGTTTAGATCACGTATCAATTTTTTGTCAAGCATAGTTCGTGAAGTATTTTCTGTCCCAAAATTTTTGAAGGTTATACCAATATCTCTATCTTGGAGCATTTTTGCTCTTAGCTTTTCTTTACGCTTTTTTGATGCAGAATTTACTCCATGAATTTGTCGTATGCTCTTTTTTAAAAACACATCACCATTGCTTACGTCATCATTTGAATTCGAAGGTAGGCTATTAATATTCTCAATTGAATTATAGAACAAATCCCAACTAGTTCGATTTTTTGATGTGCATTTGTAAATACAATATTCTTGATAGAATTCAGATAAGTTGTAGAGCTCAGGCATTGATGTATAAGTTGACAAAAAACTATTATCATCTGGTTCAGCGTCATAAAAAGGCCCGATGGGTTTAAGGTATGGTGTCCGATAAATTGTATTCTGTAGACTGTCACTGCGCTTGGAAGAAATATTTTGGCCTGAGGATGATCTAACACTAAATTTGCGATTAACTTTCAGCTTATTTTGACTCGCCATATCTATGGTTTCCATATTTTCACACAAAATGGGTGCGTTTTGAAATTGTTCATTGTAAAGCTGACCGATAGAATTTTTCTCTTCATCTAAGCATTCATCTTGAAGGACATTATTTTGATGAGGAAAACTATCATGATATGGAGCATTGTTACAGTTTTCATTGCATTTTAGAGTTCTTTCATCAAATTCAACATCATTCAAGTTAGAACTTAACGGAAGTTTACTTAGTTCACTTATTCTTAAAGAGTTTGTTATCTGTGCAGATAAACACGAATTTGTAACAGTTACATCTCTTTCAAAAGGATTCCTATCCAAACACGCTTTATTACAATTTATTCCAGAGTTGTTAAAATCACCTTTTGTCCAACTGGTTAGAGTTTCGTTGTTTACGGAAGAATTTAGATTATCATATTCAAAGGATTCTAAGGAATGGTATTTCTTATGTTTATTTAAACAACCACAAATATCACTAGTGCTTGGATATTTTGGACAAATATCGTTCGGAGAATTTTTTCTATTGTAATATGGCAGTGTACCATGATTTTGTAAAAGGTCTTCTGTTATTTGAGGAGCATTACCGTTCATAACGTCTGAATTCGAAACATCAGGTACGTTCTGATTTTCTGGTTGGTAGATATTAGGCTTTACGGTTTCAATCTTTAATACAGAGGATTCTAAAAAATAATCTATTATCTTTTCTGCTTCACTAACTGACATTTCCATTTCTTTAATCTCTTCGAGAGTTTGAAAGGTGTCAAATGAGGAACTGCACGTGGCTGTTGTTTTAGATCTTGCTAAGTTTAGTTTCCTTATTTTGCCTTCTTTAGCAATATCCTGCAAGGATATTGTTTGACTTTTTAAATCTGAACAAGATTTTACTTCTTTACTCGACCACAGAGAAGGGATAGTTTTAAACGCATCACTTAAAGATCTAATTAATCGTTTGGGTTTCTTTCGCTTTTGGTGGTGCAGAGGTTTTGGAATTTTTTCAGTAGAATGGCACCAAAGTTTTGTTTCGTCAATTAGTTTTGTCTGATGATCAAGAGGTATGTCTATTTGTTCATCAATATTTAAAAGTTCAATATAGTTGTCATCTACTTTTTTCTGGATTGAGTCATCCTGCAAAGTAAGAACATAATAAAAATCACATTCATTATTACGAGTTCTAAATACATAATTTAAGTCATATATTAAAATACTTCTTGAAATATTAAGATATATTTTGAAACATTTTAACTACGAGAGATTAAATTGAAATAAACTCTGAGAAGATTTATAAACAAAAAAATAAAGCTAATTTTATTGCATCAAGAGTAACGAGTTACGATGGAACAAATGGTTTTTCACAACCTTATAGGAGCTAGTCCTTACGCTGAAATGAAGTAAAACCAAAGTTCAGCCAACGCAAGTATTTAATTTAATTAAAACACCTTTTATTCCTAAAATAATAATAGGAGATCTACGGCTGCAGAAGCTGTTTTTAAAAAGGTATGTAAGTGTTTAAATAAACAAAATTACAAAATCACTGAAAATTGTTTTATGAGCAACAGTTATCATAATGTAAAAACTATTTTTTTGAATAGAATAAACACAAAACCATTTCTACTCATTAATTTTATAGTATTTTTTATTTTATATTATCTCTTATTTTTGCGCCATTTTATTCTTCACTTAACCCCATATTTGAAATGATTATGTTCTACCATATAATATATAATTAATCCATTCTGTACTGATTTTAATTGAACTATCTTAACTTTATTTAACTTTTAAATCAGTGATGTTGAAATCTAGATGTATTTAATTTGTTTCAGATTAATCTGTTTATAGAAGTTTTAATTCAACCAGTTCACCGATGCTCTCCACCGTATTTGATCCACCGCTTTATGTTTACTAATTTTGATCTCAGCGTCATCCAAGTCTAAACAAAGTATATTTTTAAGGCAATTTCATTATATTTTATTTTTTAATTTTATATCCGTCATTGAACAACCGACGCCAATTTGGGTTTACGGCTATTAATGTTCAACTCCGTAGCCTTGTAATTTTGAACCTAATCCAGAAGAAAAGGGAACTCCTGGATCAAGTATTGGGAGAAATTTGCCTTCGTGGAGGACTTTTTGATGGAACCAAACCCCATTTGCGTTACATGGAGAATAAAACCACGAGAATCTCGCATGATAAGCCTGACGACAAGGGGACTCTAACCCATGATCAGTCTAACACTGGGGACATTTCACTTCAGCACTGTAGTCGGTGCAAGCAGGATGTAAAATTCGTACCGACCAGCCATCGCTAAGATTCGAACCCGGTTCACTTCATTCGAAGGCTAGCGCTCTATCCTCTGAAGCATAGCGAGAATTGCATTATAGTGCATGTTGAGTTAACGTTTTCTGTGTTATTTTTAAAACTTCTAATAATTTAGAGAAATGTGTACTTTCTCATATTCTTCCCTCATTTGAAAAATTAGAGAAGTTTTCCTGAATTTAAGTAACCCTATAAATTAGTTTTAGTATTATTATTACCCAAGCTATTGCTGTGTTTTCTGTTTGATATAATTGATGACCATATTCTTCAGTAGGAGAAGTCACAATAGCTGAGTCCACCATGTCCCTAGCTGTATTGTTGGATATACAATCCGCACCAGTGGTGGAAAGTCGCCGAAATGCGTTGCGGACAAAGTTGTAACAATATTGCATGGGAACTGAATGCTGAGAGTTTGGCACACCATTGGAATATTGAAAATCACAATCAAGACTTTTAGATTTTTTATCAGCAGCAAGGTTTTGCTTAGTGTTGAGAAATCTTTGGGAATGGTTTATTTTGGAAATAATGTTTTGGTCTTCCTCATCATCACTGGAAGGTAAACTGATAGAATCACCACTTTCATCTCCAAGGTCACCTTCACCACTATCCTGTGTCAGGAGGGAGTCTTCTGAAACAAGAAAAAATAATATTTCCTTTATTCAATAAATATTAATTTACGTAAAGAGATACTGGTTAAGAAGCTGCTATTTTAAGAAGTTGCATTTTAATATTACCTATCCTATGAGGTTTATAAAATATATGTTATAATAAAGATATAATAGTTAAAATACAAATGGTTAATATGGTGGCCAACATTCTTTCTGATATTAATACCTAGTATTTTATTGTAAATGTCTGTTATTTACTTACGTTACGCATGTGTTGCTCTCTAATTTGAAATTATCAACATATACATATCACATTAGTAAAACAGTAGTAGTAAAATTTATTATCTTTAGTAACAATTTATAAAAAAATAATTGTATTTTTATTGACTATGCAGGGTTCTATACATTAAAGTGAGCCCTTGGCTTAATATATGCACTTTTATTTAAATTACA
Source organism: Parasteatoda tepidariorum (assembly GCF_043381705.1). Classification (NCBI taxonomy): domain Eukaryota; kingdom Metazoa; phylum Arthropoda; class Arachnida; order Araneae; family Theridiidae; genus Parasteatoda; species Parasteatoda tepidariorum. Next base: position 21,040,743 of record NC_092214.1, on the reverse strand, counting down.
ATGTTTTAAACGAAGAAAGAAAAGAGAAGATTATTACTTAAAAGATCTTTGATTAATTTACCTTTTGTTTTCTTCACTTTTATCACATCGTACCAAGGCATTAGGACATCTTGAGTATGCTGAAATAAATAAATTTGTATATAGCGGTTAATTGAATGTCTCTTATTTAAAAAGAGTGTATGCTAAATATTATTTATATTTTCAAGATTTAGTTTCGCATAAATAGGTTATATTTTCATCTATGCGAATGCTGAATTTAAATTTATTTTCATGCAAGATATTTTTATCATTAAAATTACCTGAGGGTCCCGCATTCGAACTGTTATTAAAATTTTTCCACCTATTCTCATCACTCTTGCTAATTCTTGCAGAGCTTGGATTCTTCTTTGTTTTGAAGACAAGTGATGAATCACACCAACGCTAAGGACACCATCAATTGACTCAGTTCTTAGCGGCAGATATAAATTGTTTCCCAAAATGGCCTCATGACATCGTTGCCGGACAAGTTGTGTTTGCTGAATGCTATAGTCAGCACCAACAGAATAGAATCCTTTATCGTTCCTCAAATGCCGACCATCACCACAACCTAGAAGACAGAATAACCTCGATTAAAAGTTTAAATTAAACTGTGAAGAATAAGGCTTAAGTGTGCTGAAACCATATATATATAACCCCATTTGCGNTATATATATATATATATATATATATATATATATATATATATATATATATATATATATATATATATATATATATATATATATATATATATATATATATATATATATATATATATATATATATATATATATATATATATATATATATATATATATATATATATATATATATATATATATATATATATATATATATATATATATATATATATATATATATATATATATATATATATATATATATATATATATATATATATATATATATATATATATATATATATATATATATATATATATATATATATATATATATATATATATATATATATATATATATATATATATATATATATATATATATATATATATATATATATATATATATATATATATATATATATATATATATATATATATATATATATATATATATATATATATATATATATATATATATATATATATATATATATTCTAATATTCATCACTCTCAGATAACTACTTATTTTTAAAATATAATAAAAAAATTATACTCTTAATATCAAATTTGTTTTTAGATTTATTGGTGATTTAATTATCTTAATTTTCCAAATTATACAGTTTTTTTTTAAGTAATATTTATCCCGAGGAATAAATTTTGCTTCGTAATCATGTCGATAATATTAATTTAAATTTTTTTTTGGATTTGAGTATTAAAGAGAAGAAAATATCTGCATTGTTGATTTATACGATAAAAGAAATAATTTTAATATAAGTAAACTAATTACATGGAATTCTAATGTTTCTAAAAACATTTATTTAAATCCCTTTTTTGATCAAATTAATAGAATTAAAAGAACTTGAAGTAATGTTTGTTTATCGAAAAAACAAATAGACGAACTCTTCCAAAATTTAATAAAAAACAATGAATATCCAACTAATGTAATTAAATTTGTATATGGAATTGTTCAGTTGATCGCTTGTTATAATTAAAAATTTCTTAACTAAATTTATATTTTTACTAAGTGCAAATCCGTGGCAAAAAATTTTCTAATATTTAATAAATACTTTTTAAAATTTTTTTCATTAAATGTTTATAATTTCTGAAGAATTATCAATATAAAAAATATAGTTAAATTTTAAACTTACAAATATTACAATTTTATAACTAAAATTCAGCTTTATTAATCTTATTTAATAACCCTCGTTGATCAGCCGACAAAATTGTTTGGGTTTACGACTACTAATGTTCAACTCCGTAGTCTCGTAATTTTGAACCCAATCCAGAAGACAAGGGAACTTCTGAATCAAGCTTTGGGAGAAATTTGCCTTCATGGAGGACTTTTTGATGGAACTAACCCGCATTTGCGTTACATGGTAAGTAAATCCCCGAAAACTTCCCCCGGTTAGCCAGACGGCAAGGAGTCTCTAACCCAATCTTATTAATTTATTAATTATAAATTTTGAATTATCCAGTATAATATTATTACTTTGCGCACATTCAGATTCGGGGCAATTCAAGGTAACTAACAAATCAAATTCTGTACTTCAGAAAGAATGCGCCATAAGTTGATTTCAACGTTTTCTATTTATGCTTTTATTTTAATATTTAGTAATTTGGCAAACTTGCAGAAATGCAAACATGCACCAGACAGTGGTGAAATATGTTTGAGTGGTAGTCTTTTAATCAGTGATTCTTGTTTTAGAAAATTCGATTTATAGGACTTTCACTCACTACTACTTCTAAATAATTCAAAAGCTTATTTAAAACGTCCCCTTGTTACAGTTAAGAAGCGTGTAGCCTCTTAAAAAATTAGAAAAATTTACCGAAAAAATGCAAATTTTTGTTTCAAGTTTTCTAACGTTTTTTAAGACATTTTGTTCAATCCGGAGCAGTTGGCATCTCTGAAAATGTTACGAAAGCACTTTAAATCATTTTTCAAAAATGAAGATAAGTGTAAGTACTTTTGAATCCGCTACTCGCTTAATATATATATTACATCTTGTGTTTTATTGCGCATTATCTAGATTTTTTTATTTTCAACTGTTTTTTTGATTGTTTTATTTTGCATTATTTTGCGTAATCTTAAATTTTTTGCTTAATAAATTCTATTAATACAATATTAGAAACCACTTTTTTCGGATATAATAGTGTGAGCTGATGACGATATATATATATATATATAGTTACATGCTGAGGTGCATTAGAGAATATTAAGGTAGTTATCTTATTTTTCATAGAATATATTTCAGTTTTTTTTTGCTGCTATCTTATCACGTAGAACTTAAGTGGCAAGATAACAGTAAAATAACTGGATATGACCGTGTTAATTATGCATTATGCATTGAAATATTTGTAAAATTAAATAAGGTGAAACTACTGCAGATAAAAAGCTTTCAATCGAATTATGGCTTTTGTATGACAATGCAGTGTCCACGCTTGGTTATGAATCTTTATTGCAAATTTATGATGTTCTTTTTATGAGGTTTTGCATGAGTTTTAGACAATTTACGAGATCTCGTTCTGAGTCCTTAATATAGGTATTGGTGATTATATTATGAAACAGAGTTTTCTTTCTTAGCGGATTGCAAAAAAACAAAAAACAATGCGAGTCATAAAATAAGTGAAGACATTTTAGGTAAGGCTGTTGAGAATGAAAAACTCTTCTTAATATTTTTAAGAAACATTTTAATCATTTTCATTTTAATCGAAAATTAACTATAAATGCACTAAAAATACTTGTTTACCTGAGTATATTAATGTCTGTAAAAGAAAAATTTAAGTAAAACAAGACATATTGATCAATTTCGTGATGAATCTCTTGAGATTTTCAGAACTGTATCAAAGCATCGCAAATATTTTACTTATTACTGTTACAATTGTTTGGTGCCACTCTTTTTTACAAACTGTGTGGTATTTTATGTTCAAACTGGCGCTTTGTATTTCTAAATCATCACAATTTTATGTTGTTTTTTTTAAAATAATTGCTGTCAAAAATTGCATTCAAATAAGCACTTCAAAAGGCTTAGATTTAGCTTCAATGATTTGGAGACTATCTTGCCGAGCTAGACCAAATTGATAGTTTAACTATTAAATTAAGATAAATCATCTACTTACAGGTCTATTTTAATGCAATTTTTTGCCGATAATTTTTCGAAAACTAATATTTAAGATATTTTCCATATTTGAAAATACTCAATCAACATGAACTATCCGTCTATGAATATTTCACACCCTTAGCAGCCTATGATGACATTTCCAGTTATGGGTTACTGAGCAATTTTCAATCATTATGATGCCCCCCCCCTCCACTTTCTCTAAAGGTTAGAAACTTCCTGTATAATTTTAGGAAACTATTTTCACGATTCGTGAAATATTCCTTTTTTTTGTCTGATTACTATAAATTCAAATTAAGTTTCAGCAAATGTTTACTCCCTCTCAAACTAATACTCTTAGAGCAATCTTATGAGATCTTAAGTTGCATCAGGGAATTAAATTTCTCACTCCGATCTTTCTAGAAAAAAAAGAGTAGAATGTAGACTGCATGACAATGATACATTGTGATTTGCATAGAAATTAGTCTCCTCAAGTAAAAGCAAAACGAAAGTAAAATCGCTTAATTATAAAGTCTTAACTTGTCGCCTTTTGATGAAGGTTATTAGAATAGGAAAACTATGTCATTTAAAACCTAACCAACAAAGTTTTTAACTTAAAGTTAATCAGTAGCTTATATGAATAAGAATATTTAATCCAACAAAGGAGAATTAAATATAATTAGAACGAAAGATTAATCATTAGAAATATCTTTCCTTCAATACAAAGGTGCATATCCACCTTGGGGACACCTCTCACATTTAAATAAACCGACCCATTTTAGGAAACATAAAAAAGCGTATAGTAAATGCATTTTTTTATTTCAGTTACAGATTTTTTATGTCATTCTTAATCACAATGAAAATCTCTTCAAGCATCATTTTAAATATGTTTCGAAGTTGTTTGGCTATGGAAACCAAAAAAGCTACATTTTAAGAGCCTTACATTTCAATCAAAGCTATAATTTTAAACAAAACATACCGTTTTTCCCTAAAGAATTATGCAGAACAGTCAAGAACAGTAATAAGACATTAAAAAACGGACAAGTAACTTGAATATTTTAAAAATTAGTAAACTTCCTTAAAAAATCGAAATTTGGCGAGATTTTTTCACCTAGATGAATATTATCAACACCAATGAACAACTTTCAATTTCTGCAAATTTCAGTGATTGCAGATAACACAGCGTTGGAGCAACTTCTTAAATTTGTTAAAGAATTAGATGACAAACGCTTTCCATTTTCAGAAAACTGTGGCTCTTCATCATTTGATGCATCATTTACATAATTAGTATAGAGGGCGCTGACTAAAGCTAGCTAAATTAGTGTCGTATGGGTGTTGAGTGTCGAGTGTCGTATAGTAAATAGTGTTGAGTGTCGTATGGGTCATTTGGAAAGTTATATTATTGATTTTGTGAACCAATTTTACCGTAAACTGTGATTTATATGAAAAAAATATCTTTACCACATTTTAGCAGCCTCCTTACGGATTTAACAAAAATTTCTAGATATGGCATTATTATGCTTTTCCGTTTAACTAAAAACTTAATGCGAATAAGTTTTGGCGTAGTTTTTCAAGAATAAGCAGGAAAAAAAATTGTGTTCGTAATACAAATTTTTCTGCGTAAGCGAATCTCTAAGAATTAAACAAATTGTTCCAAGAAACTGAAGCGGTAAGATATTACTTGATCGAAAAAATTTTATCGCTTCAAAAAAAGACAAATTGGAAATAACAGTCAAGTGCTAGAGAAATAGGCGCCAACTTTCTAGACTTTCCAGAAGTGAATGAGAAGAAACAAAAGATATTTGAAATATGAAACCTAAAGTTGCCAACTGAAAATGGAAAATAAAGGTGAGAAACAAATCTAGAAAACTATCAGAAGTCGAGAAAGAATAAAAATAAACATATTTTTTTCACGTTTATTCTTATTCTTTCCCGTCTAAAATAGCAAAAATATAGAGCTGAAGTTTGAGTCTATTATATAATTAATGAAAAATTAAAAAAGCAATCGAAACTATAATGAGCACAGGAAACTGTATTAGTTTTATGTCAGCTACTAAAATTGTTAGTTAATTAGATAAAATTTGAAAGGTATATAGAGCACGTGTTTTTATAATAAACATCATTTAAAAAAAAGCAAAAACTCCGAGCCATAAAAGAAATTGAAGCATTAAAATCAATTATTTAAAGAAAATAGGGTAAATAGGAAAATTAAATTCGAACATTATTGAAAACGCAACTTAATGTTATTAAATTAACCATTAGTAGTCATTAAATAAAAATTAAGGACGATGGAAAATTATTGAAAATTTATCTAAAACGAAATTACCCTATTATATTAATTAAGAAACACTTTAGTGAAATGAATTATTAGATGCCAACACTACTTAATATTTTTTTAATATATTGATCGAAATGGTCATTCATTTACGTTATTTAGCAGCAACTAATATTTATATTAAAGAATTATTGAGTAATTTCCTATTTTAAAAAATCAATGGAGAAAAATAAAAGGTACAACCTGTGTCGAAATAATACAGAATATTCAAGAAGAAACTAGAAAAAAATCATGAGTCCAGTACAATTCTGTAGAACTAAACTTTATTAGTGTTGGTGTGCGTGATTTTCTTTTGCATCTTCAACACGATGGAGGAAAGAAGAAATGGATCACAAGGTCTTCAAGAGACACCAACAAAATGGTCATTTCCATAGGCAGGATAGAACAAATAAAGTAAAGGAACATCGTTGCACGTTACTAAAGTGGAATTTTTCTCTATTATTAAAGGCCCAGCAGGATTTGACGACGTACGTTCAATTCTAAAAAAACATCAACGTGTGGGGAAGTTTGTGTCCCTCTATGAAATCCATGTGAAGAAAAATCATTAGCCACCTGGCATGAGAAGAAAAATTCTGTGGTGTAACACCATTTTTCTTGCTCCCATCAGAGTAAAAAAAGGTTTAAATTTCAAGAAAAGTGGAAAGGTTGAATTTTCCTGAAGGCAAAGCAAAGGTGTGAATGTTGAATCGTGTGCTTCACGGGGATGTCTCCTCTTTTATACTTGAGCTTGTTTCTTCAAAAAATAAATAAATTAATGAAAATGAGCGATCTATAGTGCGGCTTCCAGGAGAACTCCTCCAGACACTCGTCTCGCGTCGTGGCGGGTACTATGGTTACGAGGAAAAGACACTTCGAATAGGGGCGTGGGGTGAATAGTTTTGTCTTAATCTTGGCATAGGTTGTCGTGAATAAACCAATCGACATTTTCTTTCCTCCATTTCACCCCCATTAGAAATGTGCTCTCGCGTGTTACCATAGTAGCAGACAGCCCCAGACTTTCAATCTGGAGGAGTTTTCCTCAAAGCCGCACTATAAGCTAACTTGTTTTTGCCCCACTATTTTTTTCAGCAGATTTTTATTTTCGGAAGGGTCATAGACGAAGTGAGTCACACCTAAGCCAAAACAATGGCGAAATTCACGCGTGTCGATCAAAGAGGCTTACAAACAGGTGCAAACAGCGTCTAGTAGAGTGAGAATTTCCAAGGGGAGACCTTCAAGGAGGGAAAGGGTAAAAATTGCAAAATGTAAATCAGTGACCCGATGCCACAAACTAATATAAGTCATTGTTTTTTACTGTTTTTTGTTATTGTTTTTCCTTTAAACTTCGAAATAATTTTTTTAAGCTCTAAAATTGTTTTTGATATTAATTCCATTTCAAAATTTAAAAGTAATATAAATGTTTCTTTTTGGGTAACAGATGATTCAGATTAAAAAATTTACTATTCAAAGTAGGGCAATTCCACGGAAGTGTCAACTTTTAAGTGAAATTTTTTCTTTTAGGAATTGCATATTTTAATTTCAAAAATATGTTCAAAAATAGCCAAAGTCTACAGATTGCCGTTTTATTTTTGATAATTTTAAATTTTTTGAATCTGGCAGTATTCTAAAGTAATCACATGGCTGACAAGTGAATNCACACCTAAGCCAAAACAATGACGAAATTCACGCGTGTCGATCAAAGAGGCTTACAAACTAATGCAAACAGCGTCTAGCAGAGTGAGAATTTCCAAGGGGGAGACCTTCAAAGAGGGAAAGGGTAAAAATTGAAAAATGTAAATGAGTGACCCGATGACACAAAATCATATAAGTCGTTGTTTTTACTGTTTTTTGTTATTGTTTTTTCTTTAAATTTCGAAATAATTTTTTTAAGCTCTAAAATTGTTTTTGATATTAATTCTATTTCAAAATTTAAAAATAATATAAATGTTTCTTTTTGGGTAACAGATGATTCATATTTAAAATTTACTATTCAAAGTACTATACAATATTTATATAGAATTAAGTAGTTTTTGATTTGGTTTGAGCTAAATAGTTCAAAAATTATATTTAATCAACTGAAAAGTCAAAACTATGAAACATATGTTGTAGAAAATATTAAAAAACTATTATATTTTCAAATGTTTTCGAAATATTATTATACATCCAAATATTCATCTAACGCCGAAAAAGTTAATAAATATATATGATAATATTATTTACATTATTTTTTAAATTAATTTGTAATTGAATAATTTTGTGTCTGTCTTTGAAATATCTGAAAATCAGCAACTCTTTGAGTAAATATGGCAGATGTCCATACATTTCTAGATTTTATTTTATTTTATAACCGACGTTGAACAACCGACCCCAATGTGGGTTTACGGCTATTAATGTTCAACTCCGTAGCCTTGTAATTTTGAACCCAATTCAGAAGACAAGGGAACTCCTGGATCAAGCATTGGAAAAAATTTGCCTTTGTGGAGAACTTTTAGATGGAACCAACCTGCATTTGCGTTACATGGAGAGGAAGACCACGAGAACCTTCCATGATTAGCCTGACTGCAAGGGGACTGTATCCAATGACCCTTCTACCACTGAGGATATTTTTACGTCAGCACTGTGGTCGGTGCAAACCGGATGTGGAGTTCGTATCAACCAGCCATCGCTGGGATTCGAACCCGGTTCTCCTCATTGGACGGCGAACGCTCTATTATTAAATTATAATCAAAATCCATCAAAGATCGTTTATTTAGGAAATAATTATTTGATACCACGTTGGATCAGAAGATAGAGTATTTATTTCACTATAAGGAAACCCAGGTTCGATAGCCCGCTAGGTCTATTCAAACTTTGCTCCCGACTCGCGTCGACCACAGTTCTTAAGTAAAATATAATCAGTGATAGACGTATCATGGTTTAGAATAGCCGTAGAAGGTTTTGTAGTTTTCCTATACATGCAACGCAAATGCGGGTTAGTTCCCTCAAAAACTAGCCCGAAAATAGTATGTCCTAATGCTTGATTCAAAAGTTCAATCGCCTTCTGGGTTGGGTTAAAAATTACTAGGCTGTGGCATTAACCAGTGATCGTCATAAACCTAAAAATAGGTAAGCTATTTAACGCCGGTTATAAAATGAAATTTTTGAAATGATTGTTATAAATGTTTTTACTTGAACTCTAATTCATTTAATTAACTAACTATCACAAATTTGTTGTAAATGACTCCGTTTAGGAAAATTTTATCAGCTATAAATGAAAATTATTATTGTCAACTTAAGACAAAAGAACAAAAAAAGATGTTTCAAACTTTTTGGTTGAAAGATTTCTTGAAAATGAAACTTTCTATTATAACTACTAACAATTCATAAAAGAAGAATAAAACTGAGTTGATGCTCCAACATTTATTTTTGTATTTTTGGTAGGTGATATTAAATGAAAAAAAAAAATAATAAAAGATAATAACAACAATAATGTTCACAAAGATGAATTACTTTACGATAGAGAAACATAGTAGATCTGAAACGTAAAATAGTGAAAATTGTAGGCGCGGCATTGGTAATCGATCATTGAAACTGTGACGTCATGACTACGCGAGAAAATTACTAAAAAAGCGTCCTTGGCCTCGGTTTCAAATGGCGCGAAAGTAAGCCAAAAATGACGTCCCACAAACGTAAATGAGGGAAAGATATCATAAAAATCAAATATTAAAATTCAGTTTTCATATCTCTTACGTTCAAACAAATATTCTTTTTTCAGGTGAAAACTTCATCGTGAGAAAAATGTATTTTAAGGATATTTCATAAACATGTCTTTTTTAATAAACAACATGACTAAAAAGTAGTTATGAGGAACTTTTTATTTTAGTTAAGTTTCATTTTTAAATCTAAAAGTTTTATTTTTTAAAAATTTACAAGCAAAAAGGTTAAAAAAATAATTACAGCTCTAAAAGATTGGTTATAATTTTAATTTAAATATCAACTAGGTTTAATTCGTATATTTCACTTAATATATATTTTTTTGCAATGCAATTCTCCATACATTGACTTCTTGAAAAGCAATTTAGTTTGCTAGAACTTAGTATTTTGAGAAGATGCTATTTTTTCACTTTTTTTGTAATTTTACTTCTATAGAATAGGCGGCGATGTCGTTTAAGCTATAATCTCTTTTAACAAATTCTGACTCCCAAAAAATTATATTATTTTTGTACAGTTTTACTTTTAGCTGAACTACATTTTAACTAAACACTGTTGCAACAATTTTTACATCAGACCCTTTCATTGCCATCGTGCTATTTTATTCTTTACCCATCAGTTTTCTTCACCAACATGATGGAATGTAAGGAATGAAATATAAGACTCAATTTAGTTGTATTGTCGTACATAAATCAATGAAGATATACTCGATGCGCCGGGAAATATCTTGATAGACGCAAGGAGGCGAAAGCTATGCGGACTCCATAGTTCGTTGGTCACAGACGAACGGCTTAAGACAGTGGGAGACAGGGATCGCGAGAGTCATTGAGAGTTTGGACAGCAATACTGGAATATCACGATCAGCGTTGAATAGAGTGGTTCAGTGGAGGAAGAAAATCACAGGCTAATGAGATAAATTATCGCAGTTTGCCTGATACGAAGCACTCTCTAGATTTTAATGGCGTGCCTCCGACCATTCCACCTACTTGTAAGTTGTTTGATACGCTGCAACACGAGAGCACCTAGCAATTGCAGACTCAAGTCAGACTCCATTTTGAACTCCATAATTTGAATCGATGTATAGAAGAGACCTGCGATTGAGCACAAGCATTGATTCAAAGGCCACACGTCAAGTGGAGCCGAGGGCAAATGGAAAACTCAATTGCAGACGACTGAACAAAACAACAATGAACTAGCAAAAAAACAAAAGACCTCAAGACATACCATATACCCATGATTGGCCAAGTTTAGCAATGAAGCGGAATGGAAACTATGGAAAAAGTGTCAGAGTCGAACGAACAACATCGCGTAGAGTAGCAATTCTAATTATCGTGTCAGATTTTAACGCAGAGAATGAATTTCACTTTGTTTGACTCGATGAACGTATGTCCTAGAAAAATCCATGTAGTTAATTGTGAATGATTTCCAAACACCTTTTCAAATTGTTTATCAAATCTTTCCTGAACAAATGGCCGAAGAACATTAGCGTGGCCAATGTCTTGCTGTTGTTCTATCTGTTTTTGTTTATAAACTATATTTCACATTGTTTGTATGATTAAATTCTGTTCAACCTAAATGCGTAAGTTGTTAATTTCTTTGAACCAAGATCATTGCAAGTCTTTATTCAAAATTTAGGGGAGATTGGAGTCAAGTTTAAAAAGAAGATAAATATTTTAAGCAATATTTAAAAGAACTTAGAGAATTAGATAATGCACATACACACACTTACGATATTTGGAAAAATATTGCATGTTTCCTATTGACAAAAAAATTATAAAACCACATCATCATATTTAAGCATGATAGTCTTATTTTAATTAAAGCAGGCGAACTTTTTTCAACACTTAAAACAATAAGCATGATTTAAGACCTACAAAAATACTAAGATATTGGCTCATTTTACTTTTTAAATGATTTCTCTGTAATAACATTGCGAAATTTAAAAAAAGTATTGATTAAAGTTAGTCATTTTGAAGCTTTGCAAAGGATATTAGTTGTAAACTAGAACAGTGAATGTGAAAGCAATCAATAAGTTTATTATCGTGACTTTTAGTAATTAGACTATAAACATATTGGAAGATTTTTGATGATGTTTAAAGAAAAAGGTGAAAACTATTTGTCGTAACTTTCCTTCAATTATTTTCTTATAGCAAACTGTTTGTACGTTAGCATGGAAACATTATGAAATGAAACGTACATCAATAAAACAAATAAGTACAGAAATAGTTTGTTGTTTACGAGAATAAACCAAATTTGTTTTATTGATTGATAGAAAGTTTTCTAATAGTTCTAAGTTTGACAAATTGGAATCAGCTTGGAAAACTAGCTATTTCAAGTATAGATAATTTGTATTCAGTAAAACGGGGAAGTGCTTTTAACATTTCCATAAAATTTAAAACGTATTACATTCAAAATTTTTTCTTGATTTGGAATGTATTCCTTTTTCGGAAACTGCTGTCCTTGTTGTTGCAATATATATTTCAAGAAGTGTCAATACAACGTTTCATATTAAAAACAAAAAATGACGAACTGATATTTCGTAAAATTTTTATAAAATTGAAAATGTTATAAAAGAACATTTCTTTATTATTTCCTGATTATTTTTATTCAGCATTTATTTATGCAGTGAGGGTATTAGTTTCATAGAAATGAGTTTTTTTTTAGCTAACCTTTGAATATGTAAGGCATTACGATAAGCCAAAGTGAGATCTTCAGATCGAGATTGTTTTGAAATTGCTAATCTGAAAGAGCTATACCTATACTTTAATTAAAACATGTTATTTTATTGATAATCCATCTGTTATTAGATAATTTCTTATTGACAAATTCATAACTATTGAATTATTACATAATACTACACACCATTTAACTCTTATACATAACATTTAATCAAAATAAAGTTATGATTTTCTTAAGCATAAATGAAACTAAAATAAGCTTTCTTATTTGTGAAGCAAAATAGAAAAAATGCTCATGCCTAATGCTGTTATGTGAAAGAAAGCATAATATTTTCCCTATCGCCCAATACTTTTCTTATAATCCCTAGATTGGAGAAAGATACGATCGCTATGTAATTAATTGTTAGATAAAGTACCAGTAGAAAAATAATGGAATAAACAAAGACCATGTTTTTTGTTAGACGATAAGAAGGTACTTTACCTTTATCGCAAAAAACACACTATTTATGTTATATTTCAAAGCTTACTGACATCATTACTAATAAGCAACAGTAAATAACTAATAAATTTTAGTAATTCCCAAAAGAAAAACTTTAAAAACCTATATGATTTATTTTTAAATTGAGTTAAATAAATATTTTCTTATTAATCTTATTAATATTTCGGAAACATTTAGACAGAGAGCGAAATTACACTAAAAAACACCTCAATAATTTTTAATATAAGGGCTGGACTGTCGTGAACTAGGAGGGATTTTTTTTATGTAAACTGCAAAATATTTTGGTCTATAGTTGCCACCATACCTGGCTTTGAGGTAAACTGAATATATTTTAAAACGAGAACTGTAGTTACCGTGCGAAAATTATATACATTTCGAATATATTGCTAAAAATGTGCTTCTTTTTTAAACGAAATGGTTTTGCAATAAAGTCATAAATTGATTTTAATGCGCATATATAATATATAATATGTGTTCTTAGGAAAAAAAGCAGAAAATGAAGAAATAAATCAATAAAACAGCAGCAGTGAAAAAGATGAATTAAAAATGTGATTATATGCTTTGTAAAAAGTATTAGTTTACTTCAACACCAAAAATGGTGCTAACTATGCACCAAAATTGCTTAGGCTGTAGATTGTATCTTAAGTTATAAAATTATAGTTAAAAACGTAATTCCTTTGAATAATCATCCGAATAACAAGTCGGTAAATTCGACAGACAGTAAGCAAACGAATTGTGTTAATTTTACTTTTTCCACATTTTTCCTTATGTCTGAAGCTATTTAGAATAATCTAAAACAAATTAATAAAATTTTTATCCAAATATAATTCAATGTCTAGAATGATATCAAATGATAATGTTTATGTTTATTGATAAAAATTATTTATTGATTATATTTACTGATAAATGATAAATTTTATATTTATTGATTAATTTTTATACTTAAATTTAATGATCGAATAATTTTCAAACTGTAAGGAATTCAAATGTCTGCACAATTTTGGTTTGTGTTATAATAAAAAGAGACTAAATTTGAACGAAATTAATTGAATAATTTTTGAAAAGTGGAATTTTAAAAATTCGTATTTGTGAAATATTACTCAGAAACTATCAGGTATTTTTCACTCTAATTAAGGACTTCGTTATTTAAAATTGTGCAGTTTAAAATGAAGTAAAATTTATTTGTTAGTTTACTTTTCATTTCCTTCTTCTATCATTATTAAGTAAAGCACTAATAAATAAGTTATTAAGATTTATTATTATTTTCTTTTTTGAAGTTATCGATTAATAAAGGGATGTTTTAATTGTTGAGTAAAATTATTTCGATTTGTTGAAATAGTTTTTGAGATATAGTGAAATTTACAAAATTAAATCATGCGATCAAATTTTTAACCATTTGAAGGTAACCATTAACCTTTTTTTAATTCATTACCATATTTAAGCACAAATTAACTAGCATATTTTTGCATGCTAATTAATTCATTAACTAGTGTAATATTAATATATTTATCTTAATTATATTAATGTATTGTAATTAGAATAATATTAATATTAATACAATTAGTATAATTAATTAGAATATTAAGGACTCTATCCATTAAGATTACATTTGAGCTCATGAGCATACTGTTATTAAAATAAAAGTTATTCAGATTTCCATTTTTTTATTTTGCGTACTCTCCAATACTAGTACAAAAATTGAGTAATTTTGCTAAGTGATGATTTTTTTAATAAATTACAAGAATTAATAACGGTGAAAATTTTTCTTAATTTAAATTGCTATATGCCTTCGAATGCAAAAACAAGTGATATTTTAAAAAAAAAATGATGATAACAATAATACTTGAAGAAGTAGCAATCTAGATTCGGGATTCTAATAAATTCTAGATTCTCGTAAAATATTTTAATTTTCGATAGTTCGTTTTCATTAACTTTATTTTATTTAAACTCAAAGAACGCCTTTTATTTTCCATTGAGAAAAATGCATACAAATCTGCAAAACTCACGAACTTTCACGTGTAATAAAAATAAAGGAGTGTCTTTTCAAGTTAAATCGATACACATTTGCATTTTCATGAGGCAACACGAAATTATATAATTTCTCATGAAATTCACCGAATCAGAATATTTCCTTTTTTATTAACATTAAAAAGTTACGTGACAACAATGATGTATCACATTTAAAAACAAACTAATTAAGTTGAATTCGTTATTATCACAAATTTAATCAAAACCCTTCTTGTATAAACATTTATTTCGAAAATTCTAACTTCTTCGCCTGAATTTCATTTTAATGCTTGCACATTGCTCAAGCCCAGACATGATTCATTAGCCAATAATGGGCAACCTATAACTAGTGAATTTTGAATTACTAATGTTTTTAGCAAAGTCGTTTCATCTTCTTTTTGGTAATAGTATATTGATGTAAAATGATCCCCAATTTGTTACTTAACTAATGAATGTGTTGACTTAATAAGCTAATGATTTGCGTTTCTAATTTTCTAGATGTAAAAATAACAGAGCTAAGTAATTAAAAGACGAATTATAAGACGTGACACTCACGGCGCAATTTTTCCATTACCATGCGTTCTTTTAATCAGGTACTCTCATGAGAAAAGTGCTCGAGCTAGTATTAATGAAAGAATTTCATAACTACGGTATTACTTATTTTTCTGAAAGATGTAGTCCTGAAAAATTTGTTGAAATTATTTAACAAATATGTGATTTATAGAAAAGGAATATTTATAATATTTTAGGTAACAATGCGGAAAGTGATTTTTGATGAGCACATTTCTATTGAAGCAGCATTAAATAATTCAAATAAATTTGTTTTGTTCGTAAAAGTAGTATGGGTTTTATTTCTCAAACTAACAAAATATTCCAAAAGAGAGATAAAAATATTTAAATAAATACTAAATTACGATTATCTTGTGTAATACACCAATTTTAGAGCGATATCATATCTTTTGATGTTTGTACGAGAAGATTATTATTTAATTAGATTTAATTACTTCTGATTTGCGTTATCTAAATAATTTTTTGTACGGCTTGCAAACCTTGTTAATGTTTCTATTGCTCCTGACAAGCCATATCGTTAAAGACAAATCTGCACTTTCGCGAATTCGGTTATGACAAAGTAAGCAATAATTTTTAACATGGCTTAGTAAAACTGAAAAAGCACAGTTAAGGTATTACCAGAAACATTTTAAAAGCTGTAAACTTTTCACAGATATCCATAATTTGTTTACATTGAAAGGAAAAAAAATCAGGAGAAAAGTACACAATTTGCACTTTCCTGTATAGTAAATCCGTTTGAAGGTTAATTAATAGCTCTCAAAATGACGAAGGCATTTAAGTTTACAGATAGTCCTATCGCAAAATCGCAAACTTGGTAGTCGCAAAGGGAAAAATGGTTTAAATTGTTTAAACTGGTGATATCTCGAAAAATATATGGTAGGTCGGAAAAATAAAGCTTGATATTTTGAAGAACATAATTAATGATACCGAACACGAGCCAGACCCCACTTAGGAAAATCTCCAGGTTTCGCATTTTTATTTCTAGAGACGTTGCTACAAAACTCTATCAATAATTAGAGTTGTAAAGACGATACAAGTTTTCAAAATATTTATGGTATAGGACAGATATTGTATGAAATAAAAAAAACCGCTGTGGTTTAACTTTTCTCAAGATATAGTTTTATATAAGATCTGTACAAGCATGTATACATTTCTTATTGGTTGGTTAATGCTTTTTTTATGTGTAATAGTTATCTTGGTAAGCAGAACTTAAAGAAATACACCTTTTCATAAAGAATCCATCAACAGCCACAATGCAGAATCTTTGCATTTTAAATTCAGACAAAACAGACACAGTTGCACTCAAAAAGATAAAACTACTCTTCGTATAGAAAATGCTGAAAATATTTTCGAAAATAGCTCTCAAACTTACAAATGACTTTAGAGACAGAAAAATAAATTGTCATGCTTTCTATTAATGTAGCATGCCTGGTAGCAATTTGCATTTTATTTAACTTAAAATGTCTAAAATGTCTTGGAGTTATCATATATTTAGAAAAAAATATTTCTATATTTTTATTAAAGTTATTTAGGGTAATTCTCAAAACACGTCGTTTTTGAGACTACGATGTGTTTTTTAAAGGTTTAATATAAAATTGTCATTTCAGATAGAAATGTTTAGTTCGGTTTCTTTTGTTCGTTCAAAATTTTATTTAATTAGCACATTTATAAAAATTACAAATAAGTTTTTCACTTAGCGCTAGTATGTGATGTTAAATTTTATAATTATATTATTAATGGGTAAATAAATAATGGAGCTTAAGTTTTTATTAATATAATAATGATCTTAGTAAATAATAAATACTCACTTAGCTGTATTTCCTCGAATATTGTGACGATTTCAAAATGGAACTTACTTGAGAATATTTTGAGACATATTCGTGAATGGTCCTTTCGTGAATTAAGAAGATTATTTTTTGATGATGAATACTTTCTGATATATTCATGTACTTTCTTATATATTCCTGTATACTTACGAAGTCATGAATAGAATTGATTTACCTTAAAATGGCTTTACCTACCTTTCTTAAAAGCAGCTTTGGCTCAATTCGGTATAAGACTAGTATTTTTGCATAACATAGTGAGAATAATTCTTCTTAATGTCTGTCTTATAAATACATTACAATAATTAATTACTAAATAAAACACATATAATTATTCTAAAATACTTAACTGCATGTCATGTTAAAAATATATAATTTTTGTAATCATACTTACTCAAACATGCACGTAATATTCATCATTATGAAAATATATTTCATCATATAATTTTGATAATTCCAAATAAATATACAAAAGAAATAAAAATTTTAACGATATGGTTATAACGTCAAGAAAATAAAACTTAATTTAGTCAGATCAAGTATATTTTATCAAAACTTTTCCATGCATACACAATATCACCTAAAAATTCAAGAAACACAATATCACTAAGAAATAAAAAGAAGCACTCACTTTATTTTTTCATCATAGTACAGACTATTCTCTCAACTATTTCGATGAATTCTGAAACTATAACAATTCATTTGACGTTCATTCTTATTTTATGAATTGAAGATAAAAGAAAAAGAGGGCTCAAGTTACTTATAAACTCTATCATAGTTTCCCTTTCTCATACTCTAATCCAATATTCGTTGATCTATGGTTATTACGTTAAAGCACTGGTATGCCCATTAAGCGTTAGAACAAGGCATCTTCTTCTTTTCATAGATGATATGATGGACTTTCCTCCAAATGAAAAGAATGTTGGGTAATGATTAAATTTTCTCTACTAATGGAAATATGATATCTTCGGAAGAGATCTTCAAAACATAGAGCATTAATATTTCATACGAGAAGAATGAAAAATAACAGTTTTGTTCAATTTTATGCTGATCCTTTTAAGATCATTTTATTAAAAAGACTCATGAAAGTTAGACGTGAATTTGTAGTGTAATAAATGAAAACAATCTTTCATGATTAATAGAAACCATTTTGGAAGGAAAAATGAAACAGGAGAATTTTTTCCTGCTTCAAGTAATGGATAAACATTTTTCTAGTTATTTACTGTTGTCGTCATAACTAGCCTACTGATGACCGCGCATATTGCCAAACTTATTAAAATGCTTCACCCTTATACATCGTTTCCCCTGGTAACGAGAGGAAACTGGTTTTGGTATGCGGAGAAGAATGCAATTCGAAATGCTACTTTCTACAATCGCTACCAGCAAAGTGATATAAATATAGTTTGTACACATCAACCTCGTTGGCTACATCTGGCAGCAGAGAGTAAAACTAATGGTTGTTTTTTGTTGCAAATGGTTGGTCTCAATTTTTATGACGTTGTAGTATTCGATAGTTGGATATTTTCGATGGGGGAGATATTTTGCATCCCTCTCAAACTTGTTAGCTTCTTTCTTATGATTAATAGATCACCATTGCTCAATAAATATCCAGACGCCTGTTAATTACTTCACGCTTGCGCAGTGCCTATCTAATAATTAGAAAAAAGACAGTATCGGTACAAAAAAAGTGGCAAAAAGACAGTATGGGTAAAAATCTCTTTAGAATAATTTCGATATTCACCCGAACCTGAGATAAAGAAACAAAGGGAAAAAAATTGATTTTTTTTTATAAGAAATGCATATCGAACCACAGAAGATTTTAAAATGTCAAAACTAACTTTTCCAAAATGTCTGTACTTATTACATATTACAAATATTCTCAATAAGTTTAATCACACATTATAACCATAACTATTCAAAGAATACTGAGAAAGGTGCCTGATTAATATAGGATTGCCTTTTAAACTCCATCTCTTTCAGGATCTCAAGTATCTTAGCAGAGAAATTAGTTTATGATGATATAGTTACTCTGTATTATCAGTGAAACCAATCATCAGATGTACTAAAATAAATAGTTACATGTTTCATCCTGTTACATTATTAAGCTTGCAGAACGAAGTTATAGTTTCATGTGCACCAGTAAATTGGTAGATCAGTGTGATCTATATAAGGTTGCACTTTAAACTCCATCTGCTTCAAGTATCTTTGCAGAGAAATCAGTTTATGGTGATAACGTTACTCTGCATTATCAGGGAAACCAAGCATCAAATGTATTAAAATAAATAGTATTATGATTTATCTTGGCATATTATTAAACTCGCAGAACGAAGTTATTGTTACTTGTGCACCATTGTCTTCAACAATGTGTGTAATTTTTTCATGGGGGTGTTCAGAAATTCAAAATTGATAAATTGATTTGAGGTTAAATATAAAACTGGTGTCGAATATTTATACTTAATAGATATTTTAAATAGAAATTGGTTGTGTTTAAATGCTTAAAACTCAGAAATGTATTAATAATATTAAAACTAAATTTGATTTTCAACTACATTTATTAGTCTTTTTTAACTCAAATTTTAATGAATCACATTGTATTATCGGATTTTATCGACGGAGGAAAAATCTATCACGAAAGCAAAACTATAATCAGTTAAAATAAAACTCAAATTAGCTACGCTAATATTTCTTTTAAAAATCTACTAAAATGGGAACAAAAAAGAAAGAAATCCAAAGAGAAAAAAACAACTCTAAATTAGCATAATCTTATAAATTGATGCAATTAAAATTGCTTATTTTAAGAAGCGTTACTTACTAATGAGATTAAAGCTGTAACATTCTAATAAAAATTCTAAAACAATAAAAACTTCGAAAGGATTTCCATTTCGAATACTACGTCAAATAAGAAGAAAATCATTTAAGATTTCAATGAAACCGTGTGGCGAACATTTTTAAAATAATTAGGAAATATAAAACCGACCAGAGAAAGGAAAAAAAGGCTATTTTTCTTTTCTGGGGACCGATATCAAATCATGCCGATATCAAATATTTTTACCGTGGAATGTCGAGATTTATTACTCTCTAAAACTTCCCCACGACAATATCTCGATAAACGCGCGTGTATGGATATTTTTCTTGGTCTTGTGCCAAGTTGTATTTGTGAAAGAACTAACGGTTTGGGTTTTGCCAACGATAAGGGTATTAAACGGACTATTCTCCATTCTTACAATACTGCTGGGCAGTAAATGGAAATTCCAATAAAATTCTATTTAATTATATTTCATTTACAGCCTCAGGATTTATTTTTAACTTTAAACTTTGAAAACCGTTTCCTTTATAAAGTATGGGAAGCAAAACAAATAGTTTTTTATTCTTTTCTTTAAAAAAAATGCTGAATGATAGGATTTGTTTGCTTTTTAGTTCTCGTAAATTGAGTTCACTCTTGGTCAAATTCTAAAGAAAAAATTAAGCTACACCTATTTATTTATTTACTATTTTTGACTATTATTTAAAAAGAATATATAGTTTTCTTGGCACTATAAATAAGCATTTGTTCGTCGCATAAAAAGTCTTTTTTCAAAGAAAGAGCATTTATTAAACCGTATTCAACATTTTTCGTCTTATTCTTTTTCTTATGACATGAAATACAAAAACAACGTTTTTTGTATTGCCCACATTGGTAAGAGAATTGATAGGCATGTACCCCAGAGAAAGAAACTGCGTCAAAGTCAAACTTGCTAAAAATTTTAGCTGATTCAAAGATACTGCGGTAAAAAAAGAACTAAAAGTTAAAATGGAAGGTTTGTTTCAGATTGTGTGATCAACCTCTTCTATTTCCAACAAGTTTTTTTATTAGAAAGTTCAAATGGGAGCAAATCTTGTCAGTTGGATGAATGTACAGAAGTCAAAAAGTTTAGATTCAGTGTATGGGCTCATATGATTTATAAACTAAAGAAAATATTCCAATTAATAAACTATAATTTTTTTTTGTATAATAATAGCAATCGAAAAACTATGACTTAAAATCGGCGAGAATTCTCTTAAAAAAAAGAAAATAAACAGCTCTTTTGTTATGATTCTCTTAATAGAATTTGTAATGACTAAAAATTAGTTCATACAAAAATTTAAGTATTTCACAGCATATACCTATTTTCCCATCAAAATCCTACACAAAATTCTAGCTCGTAGTTGCAAAACATTGATAACTACTAGACCAAATTTTGCTTAAATTGAAAATCGTAATAGGATAATAGTCCATCTGATGCCTAACATGCGGGAAAAACGAGAAAGGCGAATAGAAAAACCTATCTATATTTGAACTAATCAGTGTTATAGCTGTTTCCCTACTGTTGAGGGAAGAACTCTCTTATAGATTATAAAAAAAATGTCAGATTAAAGTAAGCAGTTAATAATCACATTAAATAGCGAGATATCACATTAAAAAGATGAAGCTTAATTTGTGTGATAAATATTTTATTTATCGTACTTATAGCGTTTAAGTTTGAAATCGTTCTATTATTTTATAATTTTTAAAATAATCTAAATCAATTTTCAATTAATCTAAATCAATTTTAAATTAATCTAAATCAATTTTAAATTAATTTAAATCAATTTTAAATTAATCTGAATCAATTTTAAATTAATCTAATAAAATTAATTTACATCTATTGTACATTTGAAAATCTTTTTTTCTGCAATGCGACCGCATTTATCAATTGAGCTAAATTACAGATCTGTAAAATAAATACTAAATTAAAAAGTAAAAATACATTTAAAAAAAAGTAAAATGAAAGATTATTTGCAAATAACAAATAGTAGTGTGGAGAACAAAACGGCCCTTACTTAAAAACAGTCCTCATATATTTGAACTAATCATTGTTAAAGCTGTTCCCCTTCTGTGGAGAGACGAACTATTTAAACAATATGAAGCTTAAACGGGGTTTACATTTCTATAAATCATACAACATTGATTTAATTCCATACATCTTATACATTATAATAAATAACACATTGAAATAACGAAATAATTAATAACATTAAACAGCGAAATTTCACATTAAAAAGATGAAGCTTAAATTTGTGTGACAAATATTTTATTTATCGTACTTATGGCGTTTAAGTTTAAAATCGTTTTATTATTTTATAAATTTTAAATTAATATTATTTTACATCTACTGTAAGTTTGGAAATCTGTTCTTTTGCCATAAGACCACATTTAGCAATTGGGCTAAATTATTGGTCTGTAATATAAAAAATAAACTAAAAAGAGAACATATTTAAAAAAAAAGAAAAAAAAGAGAAAATGAAAGATCATTTGCAAATGACAAATAGTAATAATAATAATAATAGTAGCAATTAAAAATGTTCAAAAAATGCTATTCATAAGTCTATACGCTCATGATAGTTATGCATTAAATATCCATGATCATCTTCAATGAAAAAAAGATTAATTTTATTCAGAAGTCAAAATTTCATTATTTTAATTACATGAAGTAATTAGAAATATTATTTTTAACATGAATTCTTTTCCTCTGTAAAACTTTAAATACATGGATACTTTACATCATTTCTCTATAATTAGTTTCCAATGTACAAGTTAAAATTAAATAAATAACAAAAACAAGTGCTTGCTTTGAGTTTAAATACCGCAAATAAAGTCCCTAGTTGTTTCATAATTATCTCTACATTCTAATTAAAGTTATGGAGCTACACATTTGATCTTTTAATGAAAATCTACATACAATTAGTGAAGTTAAACGTATTCATCTTCATCCAGAATCGAATTACATAGGTGTATTTGAAGCTTAGCTAAATTATCTAGTACTATCGTTTCTCTGGGAACCCTAAAGTACAATCAATAAACACTGAACGTTCTGGTTTAAATAATTCAATTATTTTGGTTAAAGGTGAAATTAAAAGAAAACTACTCAATTCGAATCTAAATATTATCCTAAATCAACTTTTAGTTTTTTGATACATGAATCATTCCTCTAATGATTCGGATTACGACAATTATTTAATAACAAAACTTGTAACAATACTAAAGGTATAACAGGTTTATAATTGTTTTAAAGAAACAAATAATTTTATGTTTAAAAATTTTCGAATGCCATTAACGATTTTTTTTTCAAGTTAGATATAAAACTAAAATATGATTCTGGTTTTATTTATTTAAAGTGGAAAGTTACATAATTTTTAAGTTGATTTTGCCTTCGAAATATAATGAATTATTAATAATTATGAATATTACTAATTCATCATATGACAAATTATTAATAATGATAAATCATTGAGTTTTAATGTATTTTTTTTACAAATATTTTATACATGGCAAATAAGTCCATTATAATAGTATATTACATATTTATGAAGAATTTTATGAGGGGATAAATAGTTTTAACTTTCAAGAATTCCAACAAATTTTAAAAGCGATTTGATTATTTCAGATAGATAGATAAATATTATTAGAAGAATAATTTTACATTTAAATAATTTCTTATACTTTTAAAGAGTTATAAAACCAATATTCAAAACTTATTATTAGATTTTACTTGTTCTATGTTTATTGTTGTGAGATATTTTTTTAAAGTTTAGTCTCAATGCGATGTTTTCGTGACTTACCATAATCTACAGGCAACTATGGTTTTGTTTTCCGTGAAAACTTCATTTTTATTTCATGACCCATTAAATAATACTTATGTGCTTCATTTTTCAAATATTTATATTTCTCTATGGCTTACTCTTTTGAACTTTAATATGCTGTTTTGTAGTACAAACACTATTTCAAATATAATATATGAATTTATAAAACAACTATGCTTATAAAAATGTAATATTTGGTTTCATAATGTTAGAATTTAAAGTTGAAAGATACGAGGGCAAAAGTAAGTTCTCGTGAAATACAAAAATCCATTTATTTCCTAAAACATATCATTTTAAATGTTGAATGCTTATCTTATTTTTAAATAACTTCCACTTCAGTCTTTGCTTTTCTTAGAAGCTGTGAGACTTTATTATGACCCCTTGAAATGGAATTTCCCTTCATTTTATTATAAGAGTACTGAAACTGATCGCCCACTTAGAGTGCCTGCTAAATATTTCCTCCTCTGCAATATTCTCAATAAAAACATATTCGCATTATAACAAAAAACTGACCCTAGAACCAATCTTGGTATACAGTGACTTTCCACAATTCTCTAACTTGAAAGGATAGTTCTTCAAAAATTGAATAATCATTGTAGACGTTGTGACATGCAGAAAAAAATAATATTCAATGCAAGGACAAAGCGTTAGTCTGGTAAGATATAATAAACGCACAAAAACTATCATAAGTTTAAAAAAGATGCGTGGGTCTAATGACGATTTTGATGAACAATAGATTTTTAATCTAAATAGCCATATAATACATTATACAAAAGGAGTCCAGCACTTGGGATTGCCTCTGTATATAATTTTACCAACAAGCTTGTAAAGCTAGTAAACGTTTTCTAATATCTTCGTATTCTAAGTAGCATAGAATTTTATAAGTAAGGAGAAGAATTTTATGCGTTCAACGATACCATACTTGCATGGTACAGAAGTTTCTGGTAAGAACAAAACATAATTCTTGTAATCAAACCGAAGTATACGGTGTTTAAACCATTCAAATGGTAGTTTTATGGTTTGCTATAATAAGGGTTTATTGGAAATTCTGGTTTTCAAGATTTCTTATAACCATACATTTAGCAGCAAATACAAAACTGAAAAGGAAATTTGACCAAATAAATGGTTTTAATGCTATGCCCAAAAGTATCACGATAAAATTAATAAAATGTTCTTCAGAACTGTCACTCATTTTACCATTTATTTGTTAATTTTAACCATTTGATGACTTACAACATTTAATGTTATAATCTGTTTATACTTCTCTAGTTTATTTAAAATGGCGGTTTATTTAAATTGCTTATAGTTAATTGTTTCTCAGTCAATTGTTTCTCATGGCTTCAAATGTTTAAATATAATGATTTAAAGATACTAAATTTAGATATATCAAATTATGATGACTGTTTTATCCCGCTTTTATGAGGATAATGAGATTTATTTACCCCCATATATATGTGAGTTTCCTTTTAAAAACAAAGAATGACTTATGGAAGAACTGTTAAAATTATTGATTTTTGGTAGATTTTATCTAATTTTACAACACTTAAAACGCAAAAGCATGGTAATAAAATTTATTGTTGATTATACCAAAAAGTCATTAACAAAGCGTTTTGGTGATAATTTCCATGCTTTTTGGTGATCCCATAGAGCCAGAAACACGATAAATGTTACCATATCCTGGAAATTTCGACCCTACTCTTTATCTCAGTGTACAGCTGCAAGTACTTTCTTTGGCGGCAGATAAATTTTATAATTTTTAATTTTTCTATTATTAATATCCTTTCTGCTTAAAATAAAACTTGAAGCAAGATAAAAATATCTTTTTAAAAAAAACACACTTGATAATTTCTTAATAACTATAAATAATATTCAACAATATTGTTTAAACCCAATATTTGTTTTTGAAACTCAGCAATTTTAACTCTGTAATTTTATGTATGTTTATGTATGTTTAAAGAATATTCGTTATTGAATTTGAAATGAAAATGTTATGAAATTGGGTACAAACAATTCAAGTATGCTCTTCAATAACTTTTTAATGTTATTTGAATGATATACATTTAAAATACGATTTTCACTGACAACGAATGATAGTGACTAATATTAAGCTAGAGTAACGTTAACCACTTTATGTTTGCAAATGGAAGAACTATATTTCCTACTTACGAATGGAAGTGCAAATAAGTTTACTGTCTTAGTTTATTATCGATACATGTAATAGTAAAAAACTGTAGAATATTTGCTTTTATTTAATTTTTAAATGAATAAAAATATAACCACACAAAGCTTGCTTAAAAGTAAGAAAATCAACTTATTTGAACTAAATTTGAACGAAAGCAAGCTAAATACTATTTAAAAATATCTTTAATAAGTATTTACAAGTTGTGAAACTCTTAAATGCATACCTATATCAGCAATAATGCTTCCAGGTTCCAAATTATCTAAGAACTTATTTACTGTATTCTTTAATGGATCTTTTGCATATGAAAGATCATAGCCAATTCTATCATAAACTTCACGGACATAATCAAGCTCCAAAGCAACTGATCTGGAATGCTTTTCTTTGGACATGGCTTCTTGCTAAGATAGATAGCGTTTCAAGGAAATATCAAGGCATTTTTAAATGTTGGTTCATAATAACTCCTTCACTATTATCCTGAAAATAAAACAATCATAAAAATTGAATTAAAAGGTAATTACCATTTTAAAAAAAAAGAAAGTAAAGTAAAAATAAAAAAACACCCAAAACCCACACATAATAATGTATAACAGTGTTATCGGTACACTTTAAAATAGCATTCAAAACACTTATAGTTGACTTACAAATCTCATATCTCACTGTGATAAAAAAAGTATGGATAAAATATGGTAAAATTTATAGTATTTCCGGGTAGATGGAAACACTAAAAAACGAGCTATTTTTTTCTGAAGCGCTTTGATCATGACTTTCGGTAAAATTGACAATAAAATTTTGTTATATTACCAAGCTGTTTGGTAGTAAATGCGGTAAAATTTGGTAATCAATCATGATAGCTTAGAGCGTGGCATAGCAGCCATTTATTCGGTTAATTTTATTTTCAGTTTTGTATTTTTACTATATGTGTGATAATGGGAACTATAGTTTTGAAAACCAGAATTTCTTGTAAATGGTTACAATACAAATGGTAAAATAACAAAATGAATGGTTTAAATACCGTATGTTTTGATTTCATTGCCAGAATAATCATACACGTACTGTAATTTTACCAAAATTTTTTTCAGTTCACCAGTGTCTTAAAACAATTAATATATAAAAAATTTAAAAAAAATTTCGGAAACTCTGTGTTAAGGTAATCACAATTATTTCTACAGAAAAAATTATAACTTTTTTGTAAAATGCGCAAAGGGCAATTTGTCTCATAAATATTTTTCATATAAAAACTTCTCTTTACATCTTTAAAAGTATCGAATGGCCACTAAATTTAGATTTTCAGAATTTTTAGTAAAATTACTGATCTTTAGAATGCTTATTTAATTTATAGCCTTGCAAAGTGCTCATCTTCTAAGGAAAATAATTATTTTTTAAAAACGAAAATCAGGACTTACCTTAATTTAAACCTATTGACTACAGCCTAATTTCTTGAATAATCAGATTTTAGTAGAAAATTTAAATTTAACATCATAATAAACCGAGTGTTCTCTAAGTGAAATGTTTCAGTGAGTAAAACATGCAAACATCAATATTATTTTAGACTGCTTATGCAGAGATCCAACAAAACCTGCATGCAAAAGTAACTTTAAACAGCCCTATTTCAAATAGTATAACATCTCTGTACACTTTTTTGTTTGATACTTCTGTTCAGACATGTTCCACACAAGACATATAAAATATCAGAAGACAAAAAAAACAAACTTTATTTTGAATAATTTGTTTTAGAGCAAACACATGTCACTCCCAGAAATTTATAGTCATGTCATAATATTATTGTCTAATTTATAGTCATAAGTATGTCACTTCAATGCTGCATTTATTTCTCGGCAAAAAAAAACTAGTAAAATGTTTGCCTCATTGAATGTTTCATTATAAACTTTAAAAGCGTATATATATTGTTTGATATGTTGTGTTTTTTTGACAAAATATTTTATTATTTTAAAGCTTTTTTTTATCTTCAAACTACATAAGAATATGTCAATAAGTATTTTTCATTAAACGACATGCTGTTTTGTTTCATAATTGGGTCACTTTCATAATTTGGTGCCATGTGTTGTTTATTTAAAAAATATTTTTCTTGAAGATAATAGAAAATGTACTTAATTTTTTTTAAATAATATGAGAATTATAAGAAAAAAAATAGTATTTTTAAAAATTGGTTGAAAAAACCTAACCATAATGTAGCGATTGGACATATAAGACCTATGATGTGTTTCTCAGAATTTTTTTTTCAGAAATTAAACAAAAATGAACTGCCTCATTTTGTAACAATGTTAAAAAATCTAAATTATATTCACAATTAGACATTTTGAATGGCAACACTTGCTTATAATCGAATATTGTTGGGAAAAATTAAGCAACTTAATTAGATTTTCAATATTTGTTTCACGAAGTAG
Source organism: Parasteatoda tepidariorum (assembly GCF_043381705.1). Taxonomy (NCBI): domain Eukaryota; kingdom Metazoa; phylum Arthropoda; class Arachnida; order Araneae; family Theridiidae; genus Parasteatoda; species Parasteatoda tepidariorum. The sequence goes on along the minus strand of NC_092214.1, from coordinate 21,012,178 downwards.
AAACTTTTTGGGGGTTAGTACTATGCCATGTCTATAACCATACTTATTTGCATAAAAATATCCTTTTATTCAACTGCATAATTTAGCATTTTATCTTTTTACCTAAATTGAATAAAATTTCAATAATCTTTAGAGTTATTTAGATTTTTGAAGTTTATTACGTGACTGTTACAGACCAATCCGCTTATTCTGTCTGCAAACAGGTGTGACAAGCTTGAAGGCAGTCACGACTTTATTTGCAAGCTTTTCTTTTCAAAAAATTTCTTATAATTAGTAATAAAGATACATAGGAAGTATTTTTGTTCAGAATGTATCAAAATAACAGGAATTCTGGTAAGCGGTATGATGTTTTGCATGGTTTCTGGTCAAAAAACTTTCAACTAAAAATATTTTTTCAAAAAAAGGAACTATATGAAAAACATTCAAATAATAACGAAGAATAACAGGAACTTAGTATTTTCTTTAAAAAAAATTGTATATTCTCAAAAACAATTTTATTGTGTCATATACCTAGCATTTTAATGCTAAAGCATTGAAAAACTCAAAACTTTTCAAAATTTAAAATTGTTTTAAAATCTGATATTTCAATTATATAAATAGCTTTTACTAAAAAGAACTAAGTAATACGTATTGCAGACAGAAATTTTGAACAACAAACAAGCATCCGGTGATTTATTTAGAAAATTTTGGCATTATAGTTGCCACCATTTTTTGGGTTAAGGTAAACTAAATACATTAAGTACATGGTTGAAGTTATCAAGCAAAAAATAATATAAAATTGACAAAATAGCAATTGCTGGAAAAAATTAGTACAGATATATTACTAAAAATGTGCTTGTTTTTTAAACGAAATGTTTTCGGGATTGAATCTACTGAGCATAAAAATGTGTTTTGTCAGTAAACAAACAATAAAAATGAGTAAATTAATAAATAAAACTGCAACATTAAAAAAGCACATTAAAAATGTTAATAAATACAATGAAAAATAATAGTTTCTTTCAACACCAAAAATGGTGGTGACCAGAAATTTTTACAGTATGCAAAATTATACTTTGAGCAATTTACTTGTTGATTTGTCAACCAACGTATCAATCAACTTTTTTATTCCAAGCATTCTATCTATTGTAATTGCATTTTTTGTCAATTAAAAACTACATCATTTAGATTCAGCTGAGCATTTGATGGCTTTATTAAAAATTATAAATCAATTTACGTTTAGTAACTGAATTTCTAATCAAATATGCTAGTCTAGTAAACATTGATGTACCATTTGAGGAGTTTCTGTGCTTGGAACAAGCTTCGTCATTCTGTCCAAGCGATTTTCCGCTGATTGCTTCGGCAAAAAAATAATGAATTTTTATAATCTTTCTTTTAAACTATGAAGTGAATACAAAAATAGATTGTATTCGAACTAAGCTTACTTCTTCTCCACCTCCGACTATTAACATTCCCGATTTTAAAATAACCCCCACATAACTCTCGTTTTTCTCTCACTTGTATTATTTTCTTTCATTCTTTTGACAAACAGAAGTGTAATTATTAATTAAATTGGGATCCAAAAGAAGTCGTCTTTAATAAATTCATAAAAAACATTTCCTCTATGAAAATTTTTATAAAACATGTTTTAATTCTTGATAATCAATTTCATGCAATGAAATTTTCGGATAATAGTACTATTAATGTGTAAAATTATTTGGCAATAAACTTATAATTACTGCATTCGTGTCATTCTCAACGCTATTATTTACATAGCATTAATTACACTCTTATAAATTATTTTCATTGTCCATATTTATATTATAGCCCTACAAAGTCAATAATATAGTTGTATGTACCGTGTTCCAAAAAGAAAAAAAAAATAATGACCCCACCCCCCGAATAAGTTACGAAGTAATGGTTGCGCGTTCTAGAGCTCATTCCTAATAGTTCGAGAGAGTGATCCCAAATATTCTAACTAATTAGTGCAGACGATACTTAATACTTAAAGTTACGAAATCAGACACAAAAACGTAATTTCCTTGAATAAACATCCCTTTTATAAAACTGATTCGGATTTCTGACCCCCAAATGCANTTTAATTTGTTTAAATAAAGTAGAGTTAAATTTTATTTTTTTAATGCATTATACACCATGTATTTAGAAAAGGCAAGGCTGTTATTAATAATTACCGGTTTAGTATAGTGGCATGCATATATATATATATATATATAGATAGATAGATAGATATAAAATGTATGTTTATTCAGAGAAAGAGCTTTTTTTTGTCAGATTTCGTAACTTAAAATATCATCTGCACTTATGAGTTCACATATTTGAGGTCACTCCCTCGAGCCATTAAGATTGAGTCTTAGAACGTGAAGATCCGATCATTAGATCAAAAGCTATTGTTATTGGAAGAATAAATGTTCTACTTATTCTTCAAAAAGCTCCATGCTGCAAATCTAAATAAAACAAATGGATAGCGATTGCTTTTATCGGACAAAAATATTTTCTCATTTCCTTTATATAATGGTCTTGGCATTCATAATCATTGTGTCAGAATATATTATTGAATGAAGATCCTTTTAAGTGCGATGACTGAAAGCAAAGGAACAAAAATAAATCGATTTTTTTTTGCCTCCCTGATAAAAAGAAAAATTGAGTTAAGCTACTTAGCTTACAATTTCTTTTGTATTTATCTTTTATTTATGGACCTTAATGGAGCATAACAGCAAACTTTTAATGAACTTAGATTTTTATCAATTTAATTTAGATTTTACTTTCTACTTGCGTAGAAAAAGATATAAATAGAAAAATAAATAAAGGACGAGAGGAAAATTTGATTTAGCAAATATTTTTTACCGAGCTTAATACGATTTATCATATTTGGTGTTGAATAACGATTTTTTTTAAGATTTAAATATTTATGATTATTTAATATGAAATGAAACAGAATTATCTAAGCTACATTAGCTAAATTTAATCCTAGGTGTTAGGCCCAAATTTTTTTTCAGTTTCTCTAGATACATTTTAATCAACAGAATTGTTTCAATAAAAATTTAATCTAAGCTCAGTGGTTATTAAATTATTTCTTCTTTTCTGATGAAAAAAATAAAGTTTAAGAACACTCATAAAAAAATAAGCTTTTTTAAAGAGTGATTTGCATCTTTATTAGTAAGGAATTCGTAAACCATTTAAGAATTATTGGGATAAAACTATTTCAGTTATGACTTGCACTGATTTGTAAAATATATTTAACATTTCATTACGGGTTTTTAATCTTCCTCTATGGCTTTTTAATTTATAATATATACCAATTTCTCTTTTGTATCTCAACTTTCAACAGAAAAAGCTGGCGCCAAGTCGACTGATACCTCTCAAATGGGAATAAATATTTGAAAGGAAACGGTAAGGTGTATAAATGCACTGAAGCATGTCTATCAATATTCAAAATTCAACTTCTTGAAATGGTGTCGAAAAGGCAAACTCCATTAAAATTGAAGCACTCTTGTCAACGGACGAACACTCGTCGGTTGTTGATAGTAGACGATGGCTTGTTTAAAATATTGACTCTCCATATTTATCACACAACTAGTCTCTTCAAAATTTTCTACTCAAATTAATATGCTATTTTGAGATACCATGTTGATCAACAATAAGTCGTAAATTGAATTGAAATACTCCGTTTTGTAATAACTACAAACCGGACAGGTTCAGTGCTCCATTTCAGCCAATATAATCTATTACTATTCCCGTGTCTGAAATGTGTTTATAGCCAGTTTAAATTATATCATGATATATTTAAATTTTGGATTGAATCAAATTTTAGACAACTCATTTTCATTGCTCCATATCCATTTAAATTACTGTGTTTCTAACTCAACTAGAATAGCAGTAATGACAGTATTAAAAATAAAATCCTTTACCTTAAGATTCACACACCACAGTCTGACTGTTTAGTCTTCTTTAAGATCTACACACCACAGTCTGACTGATTAGTCGCATATTACTAAACGATTTTTATTGTAATTCTCTCTGCATAATTCGTTTATTTTTTGAAATTTGTTTGTCCCATATACTTGAAATTTTTACATAAAATTTTACAACATCTAGGGAATAGAGTACGCACTGATGGATCGAACTATATTTTTATATTTAGGAAAAAAAAACATTATTTAACATTGAAAATATGCATTTTTGATTACTTTTTTTCAAATGCGTTGTGATATCAACGGCAATTTATTTAGAAGTTACAGTTATTTCTAATTCAAAGTCTATTCCCTGAGGTCTTTATTTAAAAATATCGCAAAACAAAAATATTTAAAAGCATTAAATTGTGAGAAAAATCTTTTGAAATAAGGTCATTTTTAAGAAGTTTTAACTCCCCTAGCAATTTCTTTTAAAGTTTAAATGCATTAATATCATCTTTTAATATATAATGCATGCAAAAATCAAAATTTAAAAAAAATATCTTGACAAAAAATTACAATATTTATTCTATGAAGGTATTAGAGAGCCTTAAAATGAATATTTACTAAAAAAATTGAAAAGATTTTTTCCCTCCTCTCTCTATAAAATATGTCATGTATTTCCTAACACAATAAATGAAGTACGCTATTCAGTAATTATTTGGTATTATAAACTAAACGAATGCTCAGATTATTTGCAAATAATTCGACATGTTTCTCCTTGAATTTCAAATGGTTCGTCATGTTTCTCCTTAGGTTTCAAATGGTTCGACATGTTTCAATTCTCTAGTCAAGATGTTAGGAGAATTATGTTAATAAAAAATGCTAAATTCATAATTTATATTCCTTTTAGTCAGAAAAAAATTTCCTTTCTGAAGCTATTTTTTAGATTTCTTAGAAAATCTTTTAAAATAATGTCATTTTTAAGAAGTTCCAACTCCCCAAACAATTTCTTTTAAAGTTTAAATGTATTAATATCATTGTTTAAGATATAATGCATGCAGAAATCAAAATTTAAAAAAAAATATCTTAACAAAAGATTACAATATTTATTCTCCGAAGATATTAGAGAGCCTTAAAATTAATATTTATTAAAAAAAATTTAAAAGATTTTTTCCCTCCTCCCTCTATAAAAAATGTCATGTATTTCCTAACATAATAAATGAAGTACGCTATTCAGTAATTATTTGGTATTATAAACTAAACGAATGCTCAGATTATTTGCAAATGGTTCGACATGTTTCTCCTTGAATTTCAAATGGTTCGTCATGTTTCTCTTTAGATTTCAAATGGTTCGACATGTTTCAATTCTCTAGTCAAGATGTTAGGAGAATTATGTTAATAAAAAATGTTAAATTCAAAATTTATATTCCTTTTAGTCAGAAAAAAATTCATTTCTAAAGCTATTTTTTAGATTTATGGTCATAATATTTCTTTTTCTTTCATACATACTCCGAAGCATGATTATGTTCATCGTAATTGGTATAGTAATTTATGGAGAAATATATTTTTCATATATATTGCGTGATATAAAAAATTATCTTTGACGACATTGATCAAACTGAAGATAAAGATTTACAATGAAAACACGAGATATATTGCACGCACTTAACGATTCATTAGCATTCGTTACCCGCTACAGCAAAAAAAAAAAAAGAAAAAAAATGAAAAAATCTCAAAAATTATTCTGTTCGTAAATGCGTGTTCTACATTTTTTTGTAAAGATTAATTTTCAGTCCTCCCTTTTATTCAAATTATAAATTTAATCTTACTTTTGTAAGACTAACTTCTTGTTTCTTATCAATTGTCCCGTAGCTATTGATAAAAAATTATATTTTTTTAACATTATTAATATTTCAAATTAAGTAGTGCAATATATAAAATGCTATATATGTGTATTTTATTAAAAAGTTTAAAACCAATATGCTATTTTCATGCTCTAACAGTTATTTCATAATAACCTAAAATAAATTTTACATTATATAATTTTATAATAAAAAAATGTTTAGAGTTCTAGAAAAAACTGTTGGTCATTCAATGTACTAATCAATGTAAGTTTTAAATGACAAAGTTTAAAGTTGCACAATAATGACCAATGAGTTTCTAATTTATAATTTTTTGATTAAAAAAAGTATTTTTAAACTTTATTAATGGGAGAACAATTTGATTAATTTTGTTTTAAATTTCGTATATTGCCGTTTAAAATTATTTAGTTTAAAATTATATAAAAAAATTGCCTGCTTTATAATTCAATATTGTTTTTAGTTATGAAATAAATCTTAATTAATAAATAATTTTCTTGCAATTATTTATTATTTTATCGTGAAATTAGTTCTGTCAAACAAAACTTATTAACTAACTAGAAACTGCAATTACACTCAATATATAATATAATATAATATAATATAATATAATATAAGATAATTGTTTTAAGATTTACTGCAAACAAAAAAGAATCAGTTTAAAAATGTGCCTTGTGTAACTTTTATTGCTTGAACAATTCTCAAACAATTGTTGAAAGTTCAAAGCAAAAAGAACAACTATTCCAAGAATTTTACCCCGAGGTAAGATTTACTGTATGTGTAACACATTTTTCCTGAAACTAATAACACATAAATTCTTAGATCCACGTAATACTTAGTAGTTTTTTTAATAGTAATAGCATTATTAATAATGATATAAAAATAATAATAAAGTTAAAATATGTAAGTCGAAATGAAATAGGAAACAAAAAATTTGGAACTCACTATAAATATCTTTTCCATATTTATGTAAGTGAGAAAAAATGATAATAGTAGTAACAAAGATCTCTCTGAATAAATTTCGATCTAATAATTGGATTTTTACTTAATATGTTCCAATAAAATGGTTAACTTAAGACTTAAAGATGCTAATAATGAGTGCTGATGGTATTTTAAGTTACGGAATCATTCAGAAAACATACCTTCTCTTAATAAAAAAAACATTTTTTTTCTTGACATATCTTCACTCTCAAAAAATAGGGGGAGCCGCAATCTCGAATATATAGCCCAAACGCTTAGTCAACAGAACATTAAATCGTTATACTTTATCATTAAATTATTATCTGAATCCAGTAATCAAAATAGTTATAGTGCTCACTCAGAAAAAAATCCCAATTCAGTTTAAGTCATATTTTAAAAAGCGTGCCTACTTTTTTTTTTTTGAAAATTGAGATTCTTGTTTGTATAAGTTTAGCTAATGTAGATATATAGTTAGCATATAAAAAATGCAGGTCCTCCTATTTGGTATTGTCTCAATTTAGATCGAAAACATGTCATATATTCTAGAGATGACCTGTTTTCTGAATAGGCTTGGAAATATACCGCCAAATGGTTGCAGTAGTAGATAAAGAATTTGTAAGCATAACCTATGGAATTATTTAGTTTAGATTCTTATTTTATTAATGTTTCTTACCACACAATGAGTCAGAGAGCAGTTCTTTAGATGACATATGCACGAATTGTGATAAGAAATTGAGATAAAACAAAAGCAGTTATGAGCCACAGAAAACAAAAATGGAAGAATTAAGGGTTCGAAATGCTGAACAGAGAAGGGGAAATTAGTACATTTTTAGACTAACAGGTAAGAATTGGATGCTGGAAAATTAAATTACTTACAACTAGTATATAGTTATTAACATTTAATATAATGTCTTAGTATGTTATTGCTGTTGTTATTATTAATACACATAATTTCAATTGGATTTTTTTATCATCAGGTGCAGGATGAAATGTTTTTCTGAATTTATGTTAAAAGGGAAGTCTGAAATTATTTGTCATATAAACAGTTTTAATGACTAAAGCTCACAGGATGGTTTCTTATATTCATTCATTGAATATCAAAATATTCATTAAATACGGTGATCTGTAAATGATGAAGTCAAATGTAAACTTAAAAGAGACTTACAATTATTACATTCTATGCAAGCGAGTCCGAACTAAAGTATGTAAACAGTCATTAATTGCTTTGCAAGGTAAAACCAAATATACTGTGTCGCAACGTCTTCAGATATATGCTGTAATGGATCAATCAGCAGTTGATCTCAGGGGATTCAATGATTAATCAAGGCGTAATAAAATGAGCAGTGATATTCATTGAAATATTAATATTTCATTAGTTCTCTGAACATTAAAGAAATTCATTACAGAAACAATCTTAAGATGAGACATCTGTCCTGTTGCTTAAACCTTAAAGTGCTTCCCCAAATGTTCAAGGACAAGTTTTCTGAGAACTGTAATTTGTGAATCTGGTAACTATTTTCCTGAGAACTATAATCCATCTTTTTGAAAGGCTACAAGTCAATTGATGTGTGTAAAGAAGTAAAGAAAGAATGTCAATGAAATTCAAGGATTCAAATTTATTTGATAATAATTTTAAAAAAAAACGAAAAAAAAAAACATATTGCAGCTAAACTCACGAAGCACTATAACGTTTATTTATTTACTTATTTCACTATTTTTTTTAATAAATCAGGCAAAGAAACTGCGTAGTCATGAAAATACCACGTAATTGATTATTTGTAAAAATGCCACACTTGGGACATTCCTGTCTGAGAAATTTTTATTACAGGTAATTGTGGTAAATGAATTGTGTATCCATGATCTGAATTTATTGGAATTGATCTAACGATCTGTTTTCTTTTCTTATCATAAAAGATTAGCCAATAAAGAGCAAAATGAAGCTTCTTTTTTGCTTGCTTTCTTAAAAATTTTGAAGGAAGATATAAATATAATTTATGTTTGTTAGATGGTTACCAGAGCCAAATTTGAAATCATACAGTAGTAATGTCTCTTATTGGTCCTTTTGATGAGAATCATCATTCGTTTAATTATTTAGCCACTGGATTTTGGGATAGTAAAGAAAAAAATCCAAAAAAAAGACCGTGTATACATTCATAAACAATGTACTACACTGATAGAATCATCAGCCACATCCGAGAAATTTAATGAAAAAGATGTAAAATGATACTTGAGTTCAAAAGCTGGTGGCCGGAGAATTATAAGAAAAAAATGTATTTCAAATTGCTCAAATGGAAAAGCAAGAAAGAAGGAACAACAATTTTAGGTGTCACTTTATAGAAGTTTCACTTATAGAAGCTCTTTGCTTGGTGAAGGTAAAATATTAACTTTCATTGAGGACTCATGCAAATTACATCTACTCTGTGCTAAAAACTATACCCTGAAAGTTGCTTTACTACCAGTTAAGGAAACGTATTTTGAGAAGTTGCAATAAACCAAAAGAAATTTCCTGGCATAAAATTTTTTTAACAATATATGTTTAAATGAATTTTTGCCCTTTTATGAATAAATTTGCACGTGGCCCAGCACAGTTAGTCATAAGCTAGAAAAAGATTCCTGAATTTACACAAATACCTATGCATGTGTAGTCGAAAATATAAATAAAGTCATTATTTGATTTCTAAACGATGAATTATTAATATTTTCGCTAGTTAAAAAATAATGTATAGCATTCATTTTAAGGTTTTGGCGAAAACCGAAAATATCCAAGTTCCAATTATTTTTAAAAATTAAAAAAATTGAGAGAGGCTATAGCATAATTGCAAAAGAATATTTTGTAATTAATCGCATTTTAACATCCAGTTTTATTAAACGGCTACTTTATTATTCACTTATGTCTCACTCAAAATATTAGTTTTGGTGGAAATCTCATTGATTCATTTATATTTATATAGATAACTATAGTTTTTTCCTTGTTTGTATGTAAAGAATGGAGGTCGCAATCTGAATTTTGATAAAATAATAAGTAAAAAGAAAAAGAATTCTTCCTCGAGATTAAAGTTTTTCGAAATATTTGTTCTTTTTCAATTAATGTATTGATTTTACAAACGTCAAAAATTCAATCAATTTCTTTACGAAGTAAATTTCTTTTTTTTAAATTAAAAGATTGATATGCAGAAAAATTTCAGCTACGTAAAACATTTTTCTAAAATGATGAATTCGGTTCATATATTCACGAAAAAATTGGGAAATTCCTTTTGTTTAAAGCTTGTTCATTTTTTTTTTATTATTATTTCTTCGAATGGTACATTATAAAGAGAAGTTCTGAGAGAAAAACAGAAAGTTATCAATATAGCAAAAACAAAAGAGTTATAAAACAGAACTAAATCAATCTGTAATATAGTTCATAAAGTTATTTTGGGGCTCGCTTTCTGATATGAGAGTGAACTAGCATTGAGTTCCTTGTAGCGACTGAAATTTTAGCCATCCATTTCTTCATCAGTATTACACAATTAGCAAAGAGGGATTGAGCTCTTAATAGACAGTCATGGCCATTAATGGCAAAAAAAGCAACTGGAAAAGCAACTGAAAAGCCACTGGAAAGGCAAATGAAGGAGCAATTAAATTTGTCCTAGGCCATACTGGGATGACCAGAGTCATATCAATTTCCACTCCCTGATTTTTCCTGTCATCATGATCTTTTCAAAAGTTCCTTAAGCAATAATCTTTTATCAATTCTTACACAGTCTGCACGCGTTCTTACGCAGTCTGCATGCGAGGGAGTATCCTTTACTTAATGTTAAGAATGTTGCCTACTTTCTTTAGAAGTTTACGCTTTTATTTCTAAAAATGATACTATGTGATGACATCAATTGCATTCCACTTTCTTTGCCACTTTCCATTAAGATCTTTTGCAAATGATGTATCAAAATAATAATTTAATTTTATCAAAAAATTTAATGTACCAAAATTTATCAAAAATTTCATTTTGTGATAATAGTATTAGTTTCACAATTACTCCAAAATATAACAATGAATAAAAATCATAATCATTTTAATAATATTATAATGCAATAAAATATTTGAACATTTAACAGTATATAAACCATAAAAATACAATTTCAATGGTTTTTAAAAAGTTTGAATTTATGTGATATTGTTGAAAATGTCTCAATTTTTCTGCTTTAAAAGCTCAAACTTTCAATTAAAAAAACTCTTGAGATGACTGTCATTTTATTTGTAAAATCAGCTTAAATAAATAATAAAAATAAGAAAACAACAGCCTAGATTTGATTATGCATGCAATTTTTTTTCTTTTATTTATTTTTACAATTTAAATTTTAAAATATTTCGGCATGCACACATGGTTAGTGATAAACTATGTTGAAACTAGGATATTCGGCAACAAGAAAGTAAATTAATCAATTCGAAATGATATTTAACACAAAATAAATCTTGCTATTTTTATTGTTTTTTCTGTTCTTTCTAATACAGATATCAAGTTAAATTTAAATCAAATTAATATAAAAGTTTGTTTTTCTTTTTGAAAAAAGTCACTGAAATTTAGATTAAAATTTTTTTTCTGTACGTAAAATTTAGTTGCTTGACAGATTCAATTAAGTTACACTGTTTCATTTCAGTTGGTTAGTTTCAACTGAGCAAACTTTATCCACAAATATAGTCTGACTTAGCACACTTTTCAGTTGCTTTTCGAACCTGAGTAATCGGAAATGACAGGAACTTTTTATACAACCCTGAATTGCTTTTCCAGTTTCTTCATATCCGTTTCATTAAGAAACAAGATAAAAAAATCATTCTCAGAAGAAAGAGAATTATCTTTATTTTATCTCGCAAAGAAAAAGAACAAGTTAATGAGATTCTTAAAAAAATTGTTTTGCGCCTTTCACAATTTTGAAGAGAGGGCGAGCAGTTAGAATTGTTTAGAGTATTCTTTTAATTTGTAAATAAATGCAGCAATTGAAGAAAAAAATAATTTTAGACAAAATTCTTCTTACTGGATGTTAGCTTAGTTTGTTAAATGCTAGCAATTTATCCTTCGGTACTTTGTTTTTTCTATTTCGAATTTTCTTACAATTTTTTTTGTAAGTACCTTATTTTGTTAGTTTATATAAATAAAGTAAAAAAATATTTCGATAAATTTCTCTATTAAGTCCTTTTATCAAACTACACTACTGGCCACTTAAATTGCTGCACCAGGAAGGCGACACACCACGAGCATGAAATTTGCAGGACGGATAAAGCATGTTGTGGTATGCAAATGATTAGCTTATCAGCGCATTCATGCAAAGAAGGCGGTGTTAGCGACACCGACAGTGTGTTTAAAAGAAGAGATCTGACCGGTAAGCTTCTCAAACAGAAATTGAATTTGAGCGGTGTTCTTGGGTAAAAAAGTTTTTGTTATGCCTCGTGAAAGAAGGAGAAATGCCTACCAGCCCGTGGCTGAGTTTGACTGAGGTCGAATTGTGGCCTACCGGGATTGAGGCTTATCATACCGAAGTATTGCTGCTCGCGTTGATCGAGATCCTATGACTGTTAACAGAATATGGAATTGATTCGTCACGAAACAAATGGGGTCATTTGCAAGACAACGAGTGTCTGTACGAACAGTTCGACCACGTTTGCAGCAACATGGACTGTCAGCACGGCTTCGGCTAACCTTGACGATGTATCACAGGCAGGAGTGCCTCCAATGTGTGATCAACGATGAACCTGGACGCAGGAATGGCATAACATCGTCTTTTCAGACAAATCCAGGTTCTGTATACAGCATCATGATGGCCGCATCCATGTTTGGCGACATTGCAGAGAGCGCCCATTGGCAGCTTTCTTTCGACATCATTATACTGGCCCATCACCTGGAGTAATGGTCTGGTGTGCCATTGGATACACGTCTTGTTTGTATTGCCGGCACTTTGAAAGCAGTTTGATTTATGTACATTTTTGAATTATTTTCATTCAAAGATCATCTTTCTGAACTTTTATTTTATTTATCAAATCAACCTTTTTCAACTTTTCATTTACTTTTTATCAAGCTCAGTTTTACGAAATCAACCTACGTACCTTTCTTTAAATATACAGTCCTTGGTTAAATTATTAGACTCACTATAAAATTCTATGTAAAATCTTAATTTTCAGGTGATACTATACAGCTTTATTGTTTTTACACGATTGAAACTGGTGTGCACTTGTTTACTTTCGTGTATCACTTGGTTAAAATAGACGATATATAATATAAATTCAATGATTGGATAAATTAGACGATATATTATATTTATTATATCAGGTATTATATTAGTATAATATAATAATTGAACCAAATTATTAAAACACTAAATAATTGCATGTTTTGCACGAATTTATATGGAATACTTTTATGTTTAAACAAACATGTAATGGATGACATATAATGAATAAAAAAATTCAAAAAACTGAATACCTGTATAATTATCTCATATATTGATCGGATTATCACGGACTAACATGAAATCTCTTAGTTATTCGAAGGGTTGACCATAAATAAGGTAATTAATTTATGTAGATAATATTCTAAGTTACGAAATCAAGTAAGAAATATACTTTTTTTGAACAAGCATAACTACCGATGGGTTTAGATTTTAAACTTTCAAATTATCATCTCAAAAATTTTTTCTGGTCGAAAGCTGCGCAGAGGTGATGGGCGAATGTTTATGCAACAATTTAGATATTCGCTTCTCGTAAGTTTCATGCTTCCCAGTCGCTCCGTCAATATGCGACCAGCCCTCTCAATATGGTATGAGCCTAGATAATGCAACAATGAAGTAACTTTATGAAAACAAATTAAATAACTGACGCTTTACATTTTTGTAAATTAGCAGTTATTCCGTGTTTCATATTGACGTTTTGAGGGATTTTCATACTTAGCATAGGTAGCGCTGACAAAAGATATGCAAACATTGATCTAGCAGGCCTATATAATTGCTACAAACTCGCAACAGTTATATTAAAACATTATTTATTGCGACGGCAAATTCTTCAAAAATCAGCTTTAAGTTAACATTTTGCTTATTTAATCACAGAAACTACTTATGGGAATCAAAATAAATATATAAAGTAAAATAACACACATTTGTTCAACTCATTTACCCTAAGGTACCACGTGAAACATAATTGCTTAATATACTATATTATTTCTTCCATCGTTTTAGTCAATAATGGTTAAAAAGAATCATCATTGAAAAGTCATCATTGAAAGATGCAAGAATTTTATGTAATTTTAAACAATGTGATTTCAAATAGCAATTTATAAAATTTGGACCAAATTTGTCTAATAGTTCTTGGAAATAAAAATTTAAAAAGGACAATTTGTAGGAAATTTCAGTTCCCTTACTAAGGTACTGTTAAGCCAATTGCATCGAGATTTTGTATTTTGCCACTTTAAAATTACATAGTTTACCAGATAATTTAATGCCTTCATGGCAAGTACTAAATAAAAACAATCTTGATAAAGAAAGACTTTAAATTATCTTTAATGAAATTATCGTGCATGAAATTATCTTTAATAAATGAGTCTATAACAGTTTAATTTTTTTGTGCAAAAATATCGAAAAATGCAAACTCTAAACTTAATATTACGGAAACCAAACTTTGAATCACTTTTTTGACTAAATTATTGCTACGATATTTTCCAGATAGTGACTATTTCCTCTTTTTTCGCATTTAAATGGTTAAAAAAAATCCAAATATGTGGAATGAAAGTTTTAGAAAATTTTTTACTAAGGATTTTATTAAGAATTATTTAGAGAAAGTACGTAATAGTGTCTGATCTTGTAACTTAAAATATTGTCGGCATACATTATTTAGTATGTTTAAGGCTAGATCCTTAAGCCATTAACTAATTTAGCGTTGCACCCCCTTTTTAAAAAAATAAACTATAAGCGCAGCTTAACCCCGTCCTGATCCGGGGAACAATAATATCTCAAAGTGCGCTTGTAACCGCTTTAAGTCTGAGGTAGACTCAAGAAATGGATAGCTTGGAGAACCATGATGGCAACACACAGGTATGAAATATCGGCAACACACAGGTATGAAATATCGGCAACACACAGGTACGAAATATCGGATCACAGGTATGAAATATCGGCCTCGGAATAGGATGCACTGAGCAGCAACGACACCGCCACCCAAAGTTCTCCGCCATTGATCGAAAGGCCTCAAAGCAATTGAAAAAGCAAAAGTAGTTTGAGGAATTTTCAAAAGAATAATAAGAGGCAAAGTTAATATATTGTAAAAAAAAACTATGCACAATATTTTCATATTTACAAAATTTGCAGTGAGGTTTGCAAACTATGCATTCAAAATCAATGATAAAAACCCAAGAGGAAAGTTCGCAGTCCAGAGTTATGGCTGGAAAACAAAAGAAAAGAGTACAAAAATGCTGAAAACTCTGAAACTTGATATTTAGCAATACATTCGTAAGAATCGTTTTACACATCAAGCTCACAGAGTCCTTTCATCCGAGAAAAACAAAAATATGCAAAACATTCAAATCGAAAAAACATGGCCATAATAACAATAATTGCAGGGAAATTTAAAGTCATTTAATACAAATAGTCCTTGGTCACAATGCTAGAAAGTCCAAAGTCAACCATAAAGAACATTAAAAAAAGTAATCAGGCAATGCTGGAATTCAACTAAATTACCTGTCTGAACTAGGTTTGAAATAGGAAGAATTAGTTAATTGTAGCTTAAAAAACATTTTTGTTGAATCAGGAACCATTGAAAGGAGACCCATTCATCTAAGGTTCTGAACCATTTCACATATCTTACAGCCAATCAGTTAATTAGTTAAGAGCAAAACACCCCAATGTTGGATAATTTAAAGTCAATTTATAAGTAAACAAATTTTTTGTAGAAAGCAAAATAAACAACTTAGAGCTCAAAAGACATACAGATTTAAAGTTTAAAACAAGAAAAATACTTTACCAAATCTATTTTATAAAACAAGTGAGGTAATAACATGAAAAATCTATATATAGATGCAAATGAAAGGTTCTTTACTTTTAAATAGATGTTCTATTATTTCTCTGATACCCTTTTGAAAATATTTATATGACCAGTGTGTTTTGAGATGGCTGGACTATCGGGATAAAAGTATCTTTTTCTAATGTTTTTAAAATTTGGACAATGAATCAAAATATGTTCCCAGTCTTTTACTACCTGGCATGTTACGCAGAAGGAAGATTTATTAAAAAATCTGTTTTGATAGGCTCCGTGGCACTCATGATTTCTCAAAAATTGATTTAGGAAGAAATCTGCATATTTTCTTTTCTGACTGCAAAATTAACACATATGTAAATCTTCTTTTTGATTATTATCTTGCCACCTGAGTTGCCATTCCTCCATGGCTCTGTTAACAAGGTTCTGTCTTGCTGTTCTCTAAGTGGACTGTCCGAAGATGTCGATATTTTCATTTTGACAGGCCATTTCTGCTAACCTGTCAGCCTTCCTTATGGTCTTCCCCTCCATGTAATGCAAATGCGGGTTAGTTCCCTCAAAAAGTCCTTCACGAGGACAAAATTACTCCCAATACTTGATCCAGGAGTTCCCTTGTCTTCTGGATTAGGTTCAAAATTACAAGACTACGGAGATGAATATTAGAAGTCGTAAACCCAAAAATTGTGTCGGCTGTTCAACGACGGTTATAAAATAAAATAAAAAATAAAAACCTGTCAGCCTTTTCGTTGCCTGTGAATCCAACGTGAGCTTTTATCCAGTTTGCATTGTCCAGTTTTAGTCAGTATATATTAATGGACTTTCGAAAGACGCAGTGGGGATTTGTTATAATTCAAAAGGAAAAATAGCCAAGACATTTACATGATCTACTATCTTGAAACAAATAACATGCTAATGACCAACACGGATTCCGACAAAATAGAACGCACCACCACTGCAATGAGAAGCCTTCTTCATAAAATTAATGAAACAAAAAGAAATGGCCGATATACACTTTGTGCTTCATTGGACATTGAGGGCGCTTTAGACATTGTTCTTTAGAGCAATATTACAGATGAACTCTATACTCTAGGATGCTCAAGAGCTATCACAAATCTTATTAGAAGTTCTTTTTTTTTGAATAATAGACGTATAAATTACAATATACAGGATCAGACCATTGAAAAGAAATTCTCTAAGGGAGTGCCGCACTGCTCCAGTCCTCGGAACAATCTTGTGGCTACCTGTTGCTAATATTGTTTTTATAATACCTAGAAATCCAAATGAAGTGATGATTTCTTTCGCTGATGATTTCTTGCCTCTAATTAATGGCCGGGTAATGGATAGAATGGGACCATAGGCGACAAGAATACTTGGAAAATTTGAATCATGAGCAGAACAGCGAAGCTTAAATTTTAGTTCATATAAAATTTTGCTATTATTTTTCCCAAGGAAACCAACCATCAAACTATATAATAAAAAAGACAAAACCTGGATAGATTATTTAGGTTTCAAATCGAACTGTCGGCTCTCTTGGCCTCATCTCGACAATACTTGCAATTAAGTTACGAAATTCCAAGCCAAGTTATATAGAATTACAGGTGTTGACTGGGGGATAGGCTCCAATATCAGAAAATTCATTTACTTAAATAGCACTTTCAGATTAATACTCTATGTTTTTAGAAATCTGGTTTAATCATCAAGTTAGGACAATTAATTTAATTTTAAAAAAAATAAAATAGAACGGGCTCCCTTAATATTTATAACAAAAGCATATAAAACAACATCCACAGAAATATCACAAGGTTATACTTCAGTGGATAGTTAAAGTAACCAATTAAACTATAATGTGTCCACTTCCAAAGAAAACTCCAAGGTTTTTCAGCGCTGGCAATAACTTTTTAAGGACTATAACCGGGCATACTCCATTCATAACGCTTTCTGAATAGTTTATGGATTGTGTAATTTCCGGTCGTAGTGCTTTTGCAATAGATAATGTGACCAGGCATACAACTTAAGTAGTAACACAGTATCAGCAAAGATTTCAACTTGTTCTTAGTATTCAGATTAATAGAGATCTAAAGGTATTGAAATGTTATTTTTTTATGTTGCAATCTGTACAAACGTCTGAGTCACATCCAGTTCTTTCTTTTTTTTATTTATATTTGCTGCTTAAATGGGGGGGATGCTATCATCATTAAGTGCAATTCATTGCTATCTAGTTAATTAAAAAGTTTTAATGCAAAAAACAATTTTTGTAAAAATTAAAAGATGGTCAAAAAATAATAAAAACAGCATAATTTTAAAATTAAATAAAAATTAAATTAAATAAAAATTAAATTAAATAAAAATTAAATTAAATAAAAATTAAATTTAATGAAAATTAAATTGAATAAAAATTAAATTAAACAAAAATTAAATAAAATAAAAATTAAATTAAACAAAAATTAAATTAAATAAAAATTAAATTTAAAAAAAATATCACTGATAGTTATAAAAGATGGAGTCTGAGAAAAATAAATCGTTTTGAATGTGGTTGAAGGAAGAAATCGTTTTGAAAAATTCGTTTATTATATTATTATTTTTTACCTTTAAATAAATTTTAACCTTTATCAAAAATAATTATAAAAAATAAATTTTGGAAAAAAAATCAAATTAAAAAGATTTAAGTAAAAAAATTAATTAAAGTTATAAAAACCAATTAAAAAATATTCTTGAAACTTTTTCATTTGAAATGGAAGCTTAGCTTTTTAACAAATAAATTTATTATTAAATTATTATTTGCGCATTAAATTTTTTAAATTATGTTAGTTTAGTCCAGTGGTACCTTAAATATAAATTTCGGATTGTGTCATTTAAATCAATATATTTCTGAATGTGAAGCCTATACACATTTAAAATTATAGAAGTTAAGCTTCTAATTCAAAACAAATTATGAGTACAGTTTTGAGGAACTGAGCTGTCTATGAGATAGGCTGACTGTCCAGGACTCGATTTCGAGTTTTGGCTTGAAATTAAACAAGTTATTGACATTTACTATAACTTAAACTATAAAAGAAGGAGCGATGCAATGTATTTGTTTAGGTTTGCATTTCCAGTCTAAGCTAAAAGCCCCTAAGGGCAGCCAGTGCGCAATACTGTCCACGTTGTCGTTGATTTACAAAATTTTGTTTCCTTAAACGTTATGTATCTTGGACGACATTTGAATATTGTGAGAGTGTTTTACTTTACTTTTAGCATAATTACAATGCAGAAAAAATAGATTTAATCTAATAACGTGTATGTATTTTCATAGAATAACATTTAAAGTTTCTGAAAAACTATTCCTTTCACTCCGACAAAGTAAATAAGCATTAAAATATCACTACAGATGTTTATTAAACTAATAAAGCTATAATTCAGTTATTTTATGATGTATTTGCTTGCAAAATACCTTTTCTTTTTAACGTAGTTTAGAAACCCAAATAATAAAATTTTTTCTTCCAACTACGCCCCCTGGTACCTTAGAATCCCTTTTTAGGTTTCATGCAAATTTTTATTTCTCTTAAGAATTCAATTTTTAATGATCTTAAAGTAAGTAAAAATTGCCAACTTTCAAGGAAATTTTAAAGCTTTTAATGAGTGACTGTTAAATCTTGCAAACGTGAGATGGGCAGATTTTACTCAACAGGAAAAATTCTGCTATTTCCTCATTAAGAAAATATGAAACTGCATAGATATATTTTTAGAAACTAACAATCCTCTAGCTGAAAGAAAAGTTGAGCAACACTTAAAATCTAACTTTGAAATGTTAAATAAATTGTCTAATTTGCTTTACTAGATAGTACTTTTATAAGAATTTATATTCATCATTTCTTTCATAAAAAGAAAAATTGAAAAAACAAAAACATTTAAAGTTTTCTCATTTTCTTTGGTGCCCTTCAGATAGATTTTCAGCGAACATTGCTAAGAGTTATTATAATGGTTCTGACTTGGCCTCTAGCCAAATGCTTGTTCATTTTTTATCCAGCTTTTAAAAGGAAAATAAAACAAAAAATTGTAAAATTTAGATAATGTAAGTGAAAAATATCTCTAGAAACCTATTAAGAGGATTCTTGTTGAAAATCATACGATTTGACATTTTGTTCGACCTGAACTATAAAAGATATCAAACTATTTTTAGATAAAAACAGAAAAATTTCTACTAAAACAATTATTTCCTTGAAAAACTTTAGAGAAAAACGAAACCATGGTTTGTGTATTTATTGAATTTCTTGTTATTTATACTGTGTGCTAAAATAATTGTTTTTTATTTAATACATAATGCGTAACATAATACATAGTTGATTGTGGTTATTGTAGTTCATTTAAGCACTAGAGCTGCACAGTGGGCTATTGGCGACGGACTGTGAATCATCCCTGAGGATGATCTGAAAACATGCCATCATAATTTTGATCCTCTGCAGAGGGGATGGCGCCCCCGCTTCGGTAGCCCAACGTCCTGCAAGCGAAGTCAAGCATTTTACGGTGGAACAGTTTAACGAGGACCTAATACCGTGCACCCTCGGTTCCTATTCAGAATGATCCAAGTGGTCACTCACTCGCACACTGATCGAAGCCAGTGATGCTTGACTTCAGTGATCGGCTGGGAATTGCGTCTTAACGATCAGTCCAGTGCGGGACATACGTAATTGATAACAGTATAACTCAATCGAAAAAGAATTTTTAATCACTTTTGAAAAGAAAATCACAAAGTAATAATGAAATTGTTTTCCTTTTTTAAAATTATATTCGCTCATTTAATATCGCTGGGCTACTTGAAAATCATGCAAATTTTGTTCACAAGTTTCACATTAAAATTTTTAAGAAAAATGTTATTGTTAATTATGTGTAATTTTTTTATATGCTTAATTTTTGGTAAAACTGAAGCTATTGTTCTTTAATATAAACAATTGTTTTCTTATTTTGTTTTTAAAAATATATCAAAACTTAAATTTTTTAAACAGCTTTTAAAATTTTATTTTTATTGTTTTTTTAAATGAGTGTATCAAAATGAAAAACAAAAACTTAAATTCTCCAAAAACGAAATAAAATATCCAAACAATACCAAGGAGAACTCTTTTTTGATTTATGAATACTTAGTTGATTATATAGTTTATAGTTGATTTATAGACGATTTTACAGTTTTATAGCTTATTTTAGGTGAAAAAATTTACCGTAGTAAAAAAAAAACTTTAAAAATTTTAGCATTACTTGCACTATAATAAAACATGTATTATCTTAAGTTCCGTTCTGAATAAATTTTATAGAGAATTCTTAGCATTATATTTTTAATGAAAAATGAATAAATAAAATCCCTTCAGTTTTAAAATATTTCAAGGCACCCCTGAAAAATGTTCAAGATGTTAGTAAATGAAAGTCAGTTTTTAATCAAATAATTGACATTCGAAAATTGGTACATAAATTAGGAAATAATCTTTTAAATTACTTTTCTTATGTGCGTTCTTAAGTGAAATAAAGCATTACCAAATATTTTAAAATTAGAAATTTCATTTCAAATATGTATCTTCGAAATTGGATACCTTCCTTTTTCAATCATAATGCCATAAATCATCATAAAGTTTCTCATACACTTCCACTCATAATATACATCTTATCTAATCAATCTTTTCCTTCAGAAGTAAACACAAAATAAGATGGATGTTTGGCGATATATGCTCTGCGATGTCTGCATATTATTGCATGATAAATTGCAAAAACTTTTCCGTAATAGTCGGAACTATATCTGAATGTCCTTTACTATTTTTGGATTACCAAAGTTTGAAAAATGACGCTATGAGTAAATTAAATTTATTCGGTTGACATGCGTTAAAGAATTTTCTATTTTTCAAGTACATTTGTGTATGTAAAGAATATAGTTAGAGGTACATGCTGATTTTTGTTACGAATGAAAAGAAATTATTAACTTAAAGCTAAATAAATATAAATTTACACTGTTAAAAATTTCGGAGCCTGCTGAACTATACTATTGTTCACATTGGCAGCGCATTTAATGTGGAGCCAAATTGAAAGATATTACGGTACTTCTAATAGTTGATTACACGATATACTAAGATTTAATTTGAACCAAAACATGGTTTAATTAACATCCTATTAAGTTAGTAACAAATCCACATAATATTGTTCACCGATATTATGTTAAACCAATTTTTCCGAGTGCACAAAATGTCAATAAAGTTTTCTTAGACTACTACTTATAATTACTTAACAATAAGCAACAAATAAATAATTTTTGCTTCTAAGATGAACAAAACCAGCTGTCTACTAAAGTGACCTACCTCACTAATCATAGAATCTATCATGAAAACCCCCAATCCCCTGATCCTATTGCAAGTGGACTATCAATTGGTAGTCCCATTGCTAGATGAGAATTATGGCTTGTGTTATGGAAAAATTTCAGTGGAAAATGGTTAAAAATCTAGTAGGATGAAGTAAATTTCCTTTTAATTAAATGAGCATGGACAAAATTTTTTAAAAGCAATTAGAATATTTAATAAAATTTCTAAAAATTTTTATTACATTATTAACGGATCTCTATTAGTGTGAAATCACTTTGCTTGGCGCTGATCAGAAATTTTCATGGTATTTGATCAACATAGTTAAGAACAACTAATTTTTTACTTATAAACTTATTCATTGAATCAAAATTAAAATAAACTAACTGTATAAGAAGTATATTTTGTATTTCACTTTAAAATAAATTTAAAAAAAACTATTTTATTAGTTCTCTTTCAAAATTAACCCTATTCGTTTTAAATTTCTTTTTTCGTACCTTGAAAATCATTTTATTTATGTAGATCTGTGATTCAACTAATAACTATTTTTATTTAATTTACCAATCAGCTGTTTGAACTTCAATCTTATTTGTTATTTAAACTTATTTCTTTCCTGACATCTAAGCTGGTATCTTTAAATGGCAGCTTTCTTAAATTTGGAGAGCTCATCTTTCCTAAATTAGAGAAACCACTTTCTTAAATCAAAAAAAATATTTATTTCTCTAGAGAATGAAGAACTGATATAATTTGAATTGAAAATTTTCAGACTCTATCAGCAAGTTAAAGTTTACAAATAAACTCCAAACCTGCTATCTACTCAAAATATATATATATATTTGAGAGCAATTTATGGTTATTAAATAATCTATTTTTTGCTCTTTTGATCTACAATAAATCTTATAATCTGCAAACAAACAAGTTTTTATTACAAAAAGTAAACAAATAAAGCAAAGAGCTCCAATTATTTAAATTAGTTAGCAATAAAATCTTAGACAAAATTTTGGCATTAAAAATTAGCGAACGTTCATTAAAGTAATATAAAAGCAAAGCTTTTGAAAGCATAAATGGAACCTTACGAAATTCCAAGCATATATTATGAAAGGAAAACAAAATACTAGTCACATTAATAACTAGTTAACGAATATTTCGTTTGTGTAAATAGTGTCACTGAAACTAGACAGTTCATTTATTTTACTTTATAATATTACAAATGTTCTCAGTTTGTTGCAAAAGTCATTACTTTTCATTCTTTTGTTTCGATCACACAGTTTTCAGACAATGCCTAAATAAATGCCATAAAAGAAAATAAGCATGTTATCAAAGTCATTACGTTGAAAGTTATGAAACTTAATACTTTCTGATAAATGACAAAAGTCGAAAATAAATTTTAAGAGCCTCTGTAGAAGCAATTTAATTAAAATTTAAATAACATAAAATACATTTGGTCGTTTGAATGTTTTTTCATTTAATTAATCATATTTTAAGGAATAAATTAATTTTCAAAGAACATCTACACAAGTTTTGCATTGTTTTAAATGGGCAGCTAACTGAATGAACTTGAATTATTATCATTTGGTACGTAAAAAGAATTTTTAAAGTTTTGTACGAAACAAATATGGAATTATTAAAAATACCTGATAAACAGCTTGAAATGCTAATTTAAATTAGGATAAATTTTTTAAATATCTTACATTATTTCAGAATAAAAATGTTTTTCTTTTCAGTTAATCAGGAAATCATAAGATAATTTAATAAAACTCTTTTTCAAACTTCTCACTTTGATAGAAAAAACAATAATTAAATTTTCGAGTTACTTTCTTTAGATTCATAGCTCTTTTAATTTTTAACCGTTAATATATTTTAAACAAAAAATTTTATTATTTAAGTGCGGAATACTCTATCACAAAGTAACTCGCCAGAAAAAATAGAAATACCTAATAATAATTTTTTAATTTATTAGTTATTTTAAAATTTTACACTGGCGATGATGTGCCAAAATCTTTATGAATTACATACAGTATAATAGTAAAAAAATTTCTCGTTCATTTCGTATAAAAATTGATTGTTTTTTTTCCTAAAATTCTCAATTTGATTGTTCCGAAGTGTTTTTAATCGAGTATGTGTCTTAATTATCTATAATTGTGCTTTAACTGTCTTAATTGTTTTAGTAATCGACTGATAGAATACACCGAAAAGGAAAAGAAACAGCAGTTAAGGGCAAAAATTATAATTATCAAAATTGTTATCCTTCAATTTCTTTAAATTTTTCAAACTAAATTATGCTCTAGAAATAATACGGCAAAAATTGTCTTGAAATATTATAGTAAGCAGGACTTAAGAGACACATTATAGTTGGCAAAGATAGCCGGTCCCAAATTTATAACAAGTACCCTTTTTATCATTTAATTAGTAATGTCTTTAAAAAAATGAAATTTTCGATCTGTTGTTTTTTTTTTAATTTAGCAAATATAATAGAGATATTTACAGCATATTATCTTCTTCTTTATTACTTTCAAGGATAAAAATCCTACAGTTACAAACGAAATTTTAAAACTGAATTAAAATTTTAAAATTTTCTTTATTAATTATCAAAAATTACGTTGTTCTTTTTTTACACTACTTATATCGGAAGTTCTATAAGACTTTATGCTATATTCCTTTTTAGGGAAGAATAAACATTCTTTTATAAAATGTGTAAATGTGTTAGTTGCCAAAATTGTTTGCAGCATTTTTAGCCGACATATAAATATTATTGATTGAAGATATTATTATACCTAATGTCCTCCTATTTATGTTCTAACAATGTTCCCAATCCTATCCAAACTTTTATTTCCTCAACATTACTTGTTTTTTTTATTGCAAGAACATTAGTCACACTAATAAGGTTTCATTAATGTTAACGCCATCAACTAAGGTTTTGTTAAAAACATTAAATGGCTAATCTACAATCACAGAAAGGTAAGTATGAGGATTCACAGTTCATTTATTCTTCAATTAGACTCCTTTTGTTCAGGGTTAGTTGAGCAAATCACCAATAAAAAGAGGGTAAGTAAAATATGGAGCCGAAAAAAGTAGTTTAGAGGTACTTACTGCCGGAATGATCAAAGCTTATAAGCTTTTATAAGATTTATTCAGTTCTGGTGACAACTACAGAAAAAGTAACATAGAACATTATTTTAGATATTTATTATTTGGTTAGAAATTCTTTGGGATTGGGAATTAAAAATTTGTGCATAAATCAACAAAAAGTTTAATATTTTAATGGAATAAAAAATTAAATAAAAAATTATAATAAAACTCTAACTTCTCTTTTTAAGTGTAATAAATAACGTTCAACAGTATAAATAGACTGATCTACAATTAATTTGTATCAACTGCTCATAGTGTATCATGCTTCTATATCAGTAAATATGCTTCTTGAAAAAAATTAGTTTTGAATAGGTTTAAAATGGAAGAGTAAAAAGTAACAATAGAGAAAATAAACATTAGTCTTTACCAAAAGAAGTATCCTAATTATAGCTTGATGATATTTCATGCACCAAGAGCTAGTTTCAGCAAATATAAATTTACTTGCGAATAATAATAACACTTGACTTTCTAAAAAGCTTTACTTTCCGAATTTCTCTTTTATTTAATTTAGTAATTATGAACAACCCTATTATTAGAATTATACACAGTTTTTACACCAAGTTAATCTAAGTTATTTAAATACCAAAATTAAAAGTATAGTGGATATGACACGTAAACAAAATATTCGCCACATAACTAATAATATCAGAGTTGTTAGTCAGGGTTTTCCCTTTTGTTTGGAAGAAACTGGAAAAACCGGGAGAAGCTGGAGAAAATGGTAGAAACTGGATGAAATGAGAAACTAGAAATGATCAATACAATTGTTCAGCAATGACAATTATGAGACTAGCTTAATTAAACAAGTTAACGTTAATACAGTACTAGAAAGTTAAAGGTTTTTTTCCATTTGATTTTTTAATGAATAACTAGTTTCTTACTGTTAATTTTGATTTTATATAAAAATTTTAAATCAATATATTATCTTATCGCAGCGTCGTTTGAGTATTCATTCTTAACAGTATATGATTATAAATTTTTTTTATGGTGCGTGTAAATGTAAATTCGATATATTTGTAGTATGGGGTATGCTTTGTATACAATTTGTTAATTAAATAAAATCAATAAACTGAGATTATAAAATTTTAATGATTCATCAAGTAACTAATAATTAAGTCTTTCTAAACTCCTTTACGCAAAATGAGAAAAATCTACGGTTATCTAAATTACCTAAAAAAAATCCTTAAATTAATTTTTACTTCCATGTGCTGCTTTTTAGTTTTCTCCTATTTAAATATGATACATGAAAAAGATTTGGAATTAAGACTGTTTAAATTATATTGCAATTATAAAGTGTTTAAAAAATTGTTTCAACATTAAATATTTGTTTTTGAAAAAAAAAAGAATTTCTTTTATTTCTTCCACTTGGGCTGGCAGATATGATGGAAGAATTTTTTCTGCGGTTTTCTATTCTAAGTTTTTCTTTTTTCCTCTATTAACGAAATTTGCAATCCCTGTATTAAATGTGTTATATTCTAACATGATATTTGACAATATTTCATCAAACATTGCGGTATTTAATAATATTTAAGTTGTTGAACCATTGAACAGCTGACCCAATTTTGGGTTTACGACTACAAATGTTGAAATCCGTAACCTTGTAATTTTGAATCCAATCCAGAAGATAAGAGAACTCCTGGATCAAGCATTGGAGAAATTTTCCTTCATGGGGGACTTTTTTGATGGAACTAACCGGCATTTCCGTGACATAGAAAAGAAAACCACGAAAACCTCCCACAGTTAGCCTGATTGCAAAGGAACTCTAACCCATGATCAGGTCTACCTCTGAGAATATTTTACGCCAGCATCGTGGTCTATGCAAGCCGGATGCTGAATACGTATTAACCACCCATGTCTGGGATTCGAACCCGGTTCACCTCATTAGAACACTCTACCTCCTGTGCCACCACAGCACTTTGTTGTTTAATAATATTTTATTCAACATTGTAAGCAAAATTGTGTGAATAATATCTAGAGAAGGGTGCAAAAATTTCACTCCTCGCCAGCTAGCCATCATTGGTGATCAAACATTGAGGGATAGCGAGTAATTTTTTTAATTATTTTTTTAATAAAATGTTGCGTTTCAAATCAAACTACCATATTTTTCATAGAGTTGTGAATTTTCAGATGATAAATATTAAAATTGAGGAGCAATAGTTTCAGACTTTAAAAGGGAGATTAATTAAATATTCAAAAATGTGCATGACAGGAAGACAGCAATTTATGCCAACAGCTTTGTAAACAACTCTGAATGCTTTTTGATGCCTCAGGTTGGCCATCCAAAGAAAAGAATTCATGAATTTGAGATAAAACAGATAAGAATACTTTCCTTTAAAATAGGATATAATGTAATTAGGTAATTAGACGCAAATGAAAGAATTAATGTTGTGTTAAAAGTGTGAGTAAAATTATATTCGCTTCTCTAACAATAACTCAGATTCAGGAGAAGTTTAACAGTGAAGAATGTTACTTAAAATCACAATTCCAAACAAAATCGGTACTTCCTAACAATTATTGTCATGAAAAAACTTTTTGTATTGTAGCATTTTTTCGACAGTTGTTTAAGGGGAAAAAAAACTTCGTGAGTCTGACAGAATGAAAATTAGAGTATATTTGCAAATTTTAAAAACAAAGCTATGAAGAAAAATTTAACACATCAAATGTAGTAAAAAATGAAAAATTAACTAAAAAAAACTATCTCTTCCTACATTCAACCTATTTCCTAAATCCATCTAAATACCATTGGCTTATTCATTCATCATTGCAGCAAGAAAAAAGCATTTGTAGAATCGATTTGGTTCCACTTTTGTCTTATGAAATTTTAATTCAATTTATTTAGAATAGCTTATAAGAAAAGAAAACTTGAAGAGAGAGAAAAATAATAAATCATGGCATTCCTAAAATATGCTTTTTTTATTGCGCTAAATGATAGAGTTTTTTAACGATAACATAATTCAATTGTAGGATTTTTTTTCAATACGAGATTTTTGTGTTAATGGAATTGAAAAAAAATGAATTAAATTAATAAGATTGTTTGTTACATCACAATTTAGATAAATGAATAAAAGTGTGATTTGAAAAACATCTTTTGAGCAAGTATTTTTAACTTCTTTCAAACTATTATGCTCCCAAAATTTCGAGTGATATTAAATTACAGTGTTACGTTTATCAACTAAATTTAATTTGTTTATATACATCAAGAATAAAACAGATAAAACTATTTGGGATATTTCTTGAATAAAAATTATTTGGGAAAAAAATAAAACTTAGTTTTATTTAATTATTTCAAATAAAAAGCAATGACTTTCCTTCAAGGAGAAAAATTATCTGGCAGATATACCATATACTTGTATAGTAAAGACATTTCTCGTACAAGA
This sequence comes from Parasteatoda tepidariorum, assembly GCF_043381705.1. Lineage (NCBI taxonomy): Eukaryota > Metazoa > Arthropoda > Arachnida > Araneae > Theridiidae > Parasteatoda > Parasteatoda tepidariorum. Next base: position 20,983,664 of record NC_092214.1, on the reverse strand, counting down.
AACATAATTCTTATAAATCAACTAAAGTATGCAGCATATAATATACTTACATATATACGGTATATTATGTATATATAGCTATATATATATATATATCACTCACCAAATATACATATATNTATATATATATATACCATCACTCACCAAAAGATTTTGGTGATGGTCTGGGTAACATCTCAGATGATGATCAGGAGACAATATACATATGCCACATCCCATTTTACGAGGAGAGGACGATTTCACACACCATCCATTTTCCGCACATCGCAATTTTGACCTGAGTCAAATCGATCAATCTCAGATCCAGTACTCCCAGAGGTATTGATTTTGTTATGGGAGCTTGGAGGACTTTGTGAATCTGACAGATTTAGAGTGTACCAGTCATGATTTTGTACTCGGGGAGTCTTTTTTGTTTCGTATCATTATTTTGTACATCGACCGAAGTGGATTGAACTCACGATCTTCCGGATATTGGCCCTACTTCCTACCAGTCAGGCTATCCCGGTCCTAAACGTAATTTGCAATCGAAAACTTAAACAAAATCAAACACGTTTTTGTTCTGAAAATAACTTGCTTATTTAACATTTTAACGTATTTAAAAGAATGATAGTGTGATTGATATAATTATGAACTCGTTGGAAATATACTTTATAAATGGTAATTTTTTTTATCAAATAATCATCTGAAATAACATTTTCATATTATTTTGAACCTCAAAATAACATTAAATGAAATTTTTAAACAACATTGAAAATGAAACCATTGAAACAAAATCTTCAAATGCATTAGAATCTTTCAATATGTTATTTTTGGAATGAAACATTATCTTACCATAATATTTACTCTTAATAGATTGATCACAATGAGAAAATATGTTGTTTTATAGTTTCTAAAATAGTATTTTTCTTACAACAATATAATCTTTCTTTTCAAGAAAGTAATTTTTTATAACAATACTAAATCACAATTCTAAGAAAGCGAGCCCTAAAACAGTAGTTTACGACCTTTGTTACACACTCAGCTGAGTTTTTAGGACTTGATTTTTTCATGCAGTCGTAAAGCTGTAGGTCTTGTGGACTGGCTTTTACAAAAATGAGAAGTCATTTGCGGTATTATGATACTTAAACCCAAAGAAGATATAATAATATACAAAAATAGTTTAATAGTTAGGAAACGGATTAGATAAATTTATAAAAGCCTTTGTCAAAACCAATGATTAAATTTGTGTAAAAAACTCATAAAAACGCAAATTTGTAGTTAAAGGATATGTGGCAGGCTTTTTTTTAAAAAAAATTATTAAGTTTACTTAAACGTATCTGCCGTTAGTTGTTTAATTTAAAAAAACTATAATAAATTGCAAGCTATTATTTTAACGAGATTACACCGTTAATAAAATTTTCAACAAAATCAACTCAGCTGTGTAACAGAAAAATACTATTAATTGAGAACAATGATTCTTAAAAGTAAAAAAGAAAAAAAAGCATCACACTAGCAGTTACCTTAATTATAGTTAATCAAAAGTATTTCTTCTTATATTTTGAAGTGTTTAAAAGCGAATGATAAAGTTTTACTTATATATTTCTTATATGATGCTTGAATTATGTAAAATGCATCAGCTTGTTTTTTAAGATGCTGAAAAAGTTTAGCCTTAAGCATATTTACTGAAACAAATGCAAATTTTTATGTATAAATATCAATATTTAGCGAACGTTTTTTGCATATGAAACTTCTTTTGAAAGCTGTAAATGAAAAAATTAAAATGTAATTACAGATTTTAAAAATGCTTAAATCTCATATGCAAACTAGAAATTAGGGATAAAGAAGAGAGAAACAAGGAGAGAAGGTTTTTCTAATATTCTTACTTATTTCATTAGTAATATTAAAATAATTCAAATGAGTTTCAAAATATTTTTTAATAAATAGCCAATAATTAAATTCAAACTACTGAGTATTAGCGATTCATAAAAAAATAAAATGCATTTTTAGCATGAATTGATCCAATTAAGGCTTCACTTTAAAATAGTAAACTTTCTTCTGTTAAATAAAGATATTTAAAATAGAAAAATTGCGTTGTAAATACTTAAGAATATTCAAAGAGTTTCAGCTTAAATGATTAATGCAAAATTAAAATAAGTTCGTAAGAAAGGCATTTTAAAAATAAGAAGAATATGAATTACTTAAAAAAAATACTAAATTAATTACATTAACCTAATGGAAAAAAAAACTCATTCAGATAAAAAAATAATGTAGAACTGTGGAAAAATAAGATCATTATTGTTGATTTTTTTAATTAGCTTTTCTGTTACATAATTGATTAAACTACTTTTCACTTTAAAAAGTTCACACGAGAAAAATATGCAAAAAAAAAAAAAATACTATGAGTAATAAAGACAAATTTTTTCTAATAAAAAATTCCTTATTCCCAAACTACTTAATTAGTCTATAGTCTTAGAAGAAGACAGCTCTACAATTTAATAAAATTAGTACACACAAAGAGTAAATCAGATAATAATCAAAATATCAAAATGAATTAGTTAAAAGTACTAAAAGTTTTAGATTAGTATACATCTACTTATACAAGATTTAGATTAGATAATAAACAAAATACTAAAATAGCTTTAACTATTACGAAATAGAAGATAAGGAAATTTATACATAAGTTACAATTAAATTAGATGTTATTATTATATTAAATTAAATATTTCTTGACATACGTTAATTTAAGAATTCAATTAAAAGATTATGTCGTAATATCGAAGAAGTAACATTGGTGAAATGATAAGTCAAAAACATAACACAAACCCACCATCAAATATCCTTTGGAATAGATAAACAGTAAAAACTGTGGTCTACTTTCTCTTTGAATTTGATGCTGGACCACCCAAAAAAATTGCGTGAAGAAACACTTTTTTTTTCTTAACTTAACACCAAATTCAGCTTTCATATACAATTTAAAGGGAGTAAATAAATTTAAAACTCAAGTAATGTGAAAAGTTTACACTAAGGCCACGTGCTTTCACACCATACTTTAAATATTTATGCTTCCGACGACACGAATGTTAAAATCATTTAAAGATAGTTTGCTTTTGTTCAATGCTGTTATACATTTAGTGAAAAAATAAAAGTTCGCCTTTAAAATATGTATGTTTTAGCTGTGTCATAAAAGTAATTGCATTTCAACTTTTAAGTCCTTGTAAACTGCATTTAACTACTTTTATATAATTTATATCCGCTTCGATTCTGTTAAGACTAGTTTGAATTTGTCATATTTTCGCTGTATTGCGTGTATGTTTGATTTACAAACTAGTTTTATTTCAAGAATTAAAATATATATGCATCCTCAATCCTTTATATTGTTTATTATTACACTTTAATATTTTATTACATTGTTATTTTATTTTACTGACTTTTGCGTGTATCGTATTTTATTGATTTTATTTTAAATATTTGTGTCACTGAATACTAAAAATTATTTTCAGGTACTTTACACCAAATAATGTAATGAACCATTCTCAATGTTTCACTACGCCAAGAACTGTTCTACATTTCTTTGGTGTAAAAAAGTTGCCAAAATTTTTAGTGTTAAGATAAATTAAAATTTTTAATTGTACACATTCATATCTACAGGTGTCTACTAACATTTCTTTTTCCGAACTTGACGTCTGTATGACAATGTCCATATTCTACCAAAACAGTCAAATATCCATAAAAAAGGTGGTATTCAAACTGTTAAGAATAAGAAAAGTCATTTACTGATTTTTTTACCTTATGTGGTTCAACAACAAGAATTCTATGTCCACCTAATGAAACCATTTTGTTCCGGGAAGCTGGGTAGTACACACTATAGCTGAGTGAGCTAACCGGTCAATCTCGTGACCAACAGAACAGGGAATCGAATATCAGTGTTAAAACCACAATATTTCTTTCATTCTTTCAATACATGAAGAGTTTCCAGTGTCCTATACTCTTCAATCGGTGACCTTGGGTTGCAAAACCATGTAGTTTTGCAATCACGGTTCTTAAACTGTACCAGTTGCAAACGTTTCGAAACCATGCTCCTAATCATGAGCTTTAGGATTAATCAGATTTCTGCCGGTTATTTTAACAATTCCAGAATGAAAATTATAACAATTTGGATTTAAATTCAGCTCTTCATAATGACAGCTTAGTGCATTAACTAACCACTGTGCCACCTCGGCTTTGAATCAAAATTGAATAACGTGAGTATCGTTACTCAACGTCGAAAGCAAATATTTTATTCATAGATAATTTAAGGCTTGATAGGAATACAAATAATGTCTCAATTCTATTGTCTACAACTGAGATATATCCTAGCTAGCTTTTAGCTAACTTTTCATTTATCATTAAAATTTTAAACTTTTTAAGAGCAAAAATTTAAAAGCAAGCTCTCAGCTCCAATTTCTCTTAAAAATCTGGAAAAGTTTGGATTAAATTTAAATGATATTATGCCACAAGATATTACAGAAGTTGAACGTGTACTTAGGACACATTATAATGGAATAATATAGGTAAAAATGGTTTTAGCTATAGATAAAAAGAATTTGCTACTTATTTTCGGTTTAATTAAAAGCACTATTGCATAAAAAACAGTGACGTTTTTTTCTGCGTTCCCTTAGATACTGTGTATTTTAATAGGCATTATTATGGTTACTTGGGGGCATTGATCTCTGATCCAGCGAAACTAACCAATTAGTTGCATGTATTTCCATCTGTCATAAACTCAACATTTGAAGGTGAACAATATGTTACTTATAGGTATGATTTTTAATGTGCGTTTTATTATAAATATATTTTAAAAAATTGCTATTGGGACTGTTTTTTTCGAGCTATTAATCTTCATTACAAATATATTTATCATTTATAATGAAAAATAATTCTTTATTAAACATTAATTAGATTTAAAAAAAAAGATCATCCAAACTTTCAAATTAATTGGATACCTTCTTTTTTTAAGCTCTTCACATTATATTATTGTTGGTAATATAACAGGGGGTCACATATATGTAGCGACAAACGTCTGGGGAGTTAGGGCACATGCAGATGCTGTTAGTGAAAACATTAGTGAAAACATTGCAAAGATGTGTCGATTGCAAAGTAGAGGTAGTTAGTTCGAATCCCACCATTTCCCAGGCAGTATGTGTGTGCTGTCTTCCTCTATCTTGTGATATATGTATAACGATTTGGCAAGAGCCGAATCTTGTAACGAACATACAATGTGCTTGTGTGAACGTATCAATAAATAAATAAGTATAAATAAATAGATGCATCCAGGGTTTCAGTGAGATTTGAACCTGTTACCATTTTAGGACCGCTTCCATTTTAGGATGTTGGGACAGCCCTGATGCAGAAATTTTATTTACTGTCATATAGTATTTATTTAGTAACAGTAAAGCTACTGATTTAGTTCAGAGTTGTTCATAATTTGTGCATTTGCAAATGCATACTTTTTTAGTCCCGCAGTGGACTGATCGTTAAGACGCGGTTCCCAGCAGATCACCGAAGTCAAGCATCACTGGCTGCGGTCAGTGTGCGGGTGGGGGACCACTTGGATTAGTCTGCGTAGGGACCAAGGGTGTGCTGCATTGGTCCTCGTTAAACTGCTCTACCGTAAGGTGCTCGACTTCGCGTGCAGGTCGTCGGGCTACCGAAGCGGGGGTGTCATCCCCTCTGCAGAGGATCAAAATTGTGATGGCACGGATCATCCTCAGGGATGTCTCCCAGACCGTCGCCAATAGCCCATTGTGTCAGCTCTAGTGCGACGCAAATTAACTACAACAACAACTACTTAAAACTTCCTAATTTTGCCGTATTTACTACCAAACAGCAAGTAATAAAAAACATATTTTATTGTTAATTTTACCAAAAAGTTATTACCTAGAGCTTTAGCAAAAAGTACTCGTTTTTTTTGTCTTCCCATAGATCCAGAAACATGATTAATTTGACCATATTCTGGTAGTTTTGACCATGCTTTTTTTCTTAGTATAAACTATTTAAAAACAAGATTCCCCTTAAATGTTGAGTAAGTTTTGTAAGTATTGTTAGTTTCTATTCAGTGACTAAAAAAAAAAGATTTTATTAACATTATGTTTTAACCAATCGGTGAAAACATCTTCCAAGGAAGGAACAAAACCTGGAGGATAATTCTATTCTATTTAATTGCATAGGAATTCAATTTGTATTGGAGGCTAGTTTTAAAAAGAAAAAGAAAACCTTTCTTAATGAAGACGAAATCGGAAATTCACTACTTTAAAGAAGTTTTAACTTAACAACAAAAACATCCACATTGTTAAATAGATTAGTTGAGAGTGAAAAAAATGAGCTTCAATATTCCTGAAAGAAATGCCTTTCAGAAAGGTAAAACCATCGATTTTTCGATTGAAAGGCGTAGTGAATATTCTTTTGCGCGAAATAGAATCATTTCTTTCGAAAAGTTACGAGCTTCTATTGCAAATATAATAAATAAAAAATTTCTTTTAAGATCAAAATTATGGACAGGGAATATTTTATATGAAATAAAAATTTATTTAAAATTTGGGTCTTTATAATATTGTAAAGAAAAACTAGGTTTTTTATTGGTTGCTTATTATACTTCCAACAAAAAAAGCAGACAACAAAGAAGAGATAATACAACAAAAAATAGACTAGAAATAAGTTTAAAATTATAAATGTAGGATTAAAAAAATTAACGACAAAGGAATGTTGATACATTACTTGTTACATGTTTATTTGAAACTTAATTTTAATAAAATTACCAAATTTGCGATATCTCTGCTTATTTAATTAAATAAAATGTATATCCAAGCGAAGAAAACTGATTGTTCGAATTGAAATTAACTCTGAAAGGGCAACAAAAGCAATTCTAATTCTGAATTATTCAAAATAAATTTGTTTCTCCGATTTTTCTTTAAAATATAAAGGAAACAATTTTGCATAATTGGTTTAAAAATTACACACTTACTTAAAATTTAGAATGAAACGCAAATATTTTGAAATCACCTCTATTATCAAGAACCAAATTTATTTATAAGAGACCTAAGCCTTTGTATCCTGCCCACTTATCTATTTTGCATGATGATTTTTAAAGTAGGTAGAGGAATGCAATTGAATACTATTTTAAACCTTTCATAAGTCGACCGAAAAGTTTTTTTTCCATACGGTACGGTTGCATATTGAAATTTCACCAAAATTATGAAATTGAAATAAAAGATAACGCTTTTGTGAGAGTTTCTTTCCTGAACCCATATGAAAAACTGTTAAAGTTTTAAGAGTTTAACTAAATTTTAACTTTTAGTAACAAAAAGGTTAGGAAGTATAAATAAATTAAATTTAAAATGTTTATATAAATCTAATACTGATTTTCAATAAATTTAGAATAAATGTTTTTTTACATTGATAATTTAATAATGTTTTTATTATAAACAATACTTGGTAAGAATAATTAACAAAATATGTATATCTGATTTTATTAAATTAATCAGTTAAATTCATGTAATAAATTGTAATTCATTCTGTAATTAATCCCATTTCTTAACATATGTGGGATACTTTAAAGTTTTATTTCTAGTTATGGTATGGAGTTTATAATAGAAAATAGCGAAGAAAAATCAGAAAACAATATTTTATTTCTAGTTATATATAGTTCTGGGACATTTAAAATTCAAATTTTGAAATCTTATTCAAAAATTTGTTGCACTTTATTTTTATTTAAATCGATAATAAGAAATATATAAATCATGGTATACTTAAAAATATTATAAGAAATGTTAATAAAAACATTTACTTATCCCAATGATTTGCAGAACAATTTTTTCAAGAATTCACTAAAGATGGATAAAAATCATTATTTATCTATTAACTTAAATTTCGGCCGGGATAGCCTGGTAGGCAGGGCGCTGGACATAAATTTCTGAGAACGGGAGCTCGAATCTAGCCGGCCAAAGACTCCCCGTGTAGTAAATGGTGACGGGTGCACGCTAAAGCTGTTGGGTCACAGAGTCCTCTGCGTTCCTATAACAAATTAATACCTCTAGTGATATTGAACTGGGGATTGATTGTTCTCTAGTGTAGTAAATGGTGACGGGTGCACGTTGAAGCTGTTGGGTCACAGAGTTCAATGTGTTCCGATAACAAATTAATGCCTCTGGAGGTATTGAACTGGGGATTGATTGTTCTCTAGTTCAGGTCAAAATGAATGGATGGCTGAATCAGGATGAATGAATGGATGTATGAATGGGTCCACCCTTCAAGCGGGTGTGACGTTTGAGTGTGGCAGAGGTCGAATTCTTGACCATAGATGACTCCAGTGGAAAACAAGAACAATCGCCCCCCTCCCTCTTCTGCATTAATGGCTGATCACAACGACAACAACAACTTAAATATTTATTTCTTGAAAATTTAGACTTAACTAATTGCTACAAGCAAAACGGAGTTATAAACCTAAAAGAAGCTATTACAACATTGTCAATTATATAACTTTCTTTATTGAATATTTACGTAATATTTGTTTATTTCAGAACACATAATTCAGATAATTTGCAACGCGTATTTGAGATAATAGTGAAATTGGCGAATGATTCAAAGAATTTTATTTCTTTTTAAATTTGATTTAAAATGAAAAATAACTATACAGATTTTGTAGTTGAGAAAATAACCTTCGTTCCTATAATAAGCTAATCATATTTTACGGTAAAATTCTTTAATATTTTATTTTAATTGTTCAGCCTGTAATATTATCCTTCTTTATAGCCTGAAACAAACTTAAATTAAAAGCTGAAACTATTATGTTAAAATATTTTAATCAGGAGAAGCACTTACTGCTTACGTAACATTTTGTCTCATTCGACTTTTTGAAACATAAATTAATTATTCCCTTTTAGATTAAACTCTATATTAAACACATCAAATCAAATCAAATTGAATTATTATACTAGTTTTCGATGAAAGTGTTTGCATATTGAAACATTCACTCTGAGTAGTATGTAATACACATGTGTCAATTTTATAAAATTTTAGCACATAAAAATCACGGAAAAGAAGCAAAGCGTAGTTTATTTTCAAAGGTATATCCTGTCATTAAATATTTGATATAAATTACCTCTTTTAACTAGAGGCTTAACTTTAATATGGCAGGTTATTTTTGTCATTTATTGTATATTTCCACCCACGCCTTTTATTTCATGCGATATTCTGTTAATAACCAAGGTTTTGCAAGTAAACAGTTTTGGTAAAATGTTGTGCTAAACTTTTTTAATTAAACAACTACTTGCTGATTTTGAAATATTCTTAGTGTAGCTGATAGAACTTTAAATATGTATAAGGAAAGGATCTCTTTATGAGTGTTTTGACAAGATTTAATAAAGTATCGAAAGAGCTTTTAATATTTTGCCGCATAAGGTTATTTGATATAAATTGCAATACGTTTGCAAAAACTTTTTTAGTTTAAAATAATTATATTTCAGCTTAAAGTAAGTATAAATATTTATAATTTACAGTATTCAATATTAAGACAAGCATCGAATTTTATACTTATAAATTATAAATTTATGCTCAATATAACACAACTTAAAACATTTCTAATTGGATCTATTTTCACATTTGAGCAATTCAATTCCAATGCTTTGTATATGATAGAGCTAATGCAACAATTAAAAAGCTTTGCATTTGTTGACAAATTGTTTGATTCCGTAAGTTAGTTATTTTTATAAGTAATGTTAATCTTGAAATATGTTTTCCATTTAATTTAAAAACAATTAGTGTAGACCCTAAAATTATAAATTCTTTTAAACATATTATTTAAAAATCGAGCTCTGCTTAATAATAACACTGGGGAAAAATTGTTTGTTGCATTTGCACAGATACTTGATTTTGCCTAATTCGGATGTGGGGATTTAAAATCTGAATTTTAGTTTTTAGCTTTATTTTTGAGAAATGTACAAGAGTTTAAAAAGAAACTCGTGTTCAGAAATGCCATCGCAAGCAACTAGGGGCACTTCCCCTATCATGATCTGTTCAAAAGCACACGAAGAAACATTTCATATTAGGCCTCTAGTGGCGTATGATGACATTTTCGGGCATGAGTTCCAATGTCCTTTTAATCCTGATGATGCGCCCAGACATTTGTCGCAACATATATGTGACCCCATATTATATGTAACGCTTTTAAACTTGTGCATTTTTACAAAAAATGGACTACATATATAACGTTTTAAAACTTACACATTTCTACAAAAAGAAAAAAACTGTATCTTGGTGAGAGAGAAACTATTTGCAGATTTGAAATTAGGGACGTGAAAATATCCAAGATCCGTTAAAAAATGTCATGCAACAGGAAACAAGAAAGAAAATAAATAAATAAATAACAAAATTTTTCCATGTAATCCATGAATGTTTAATGACTGGTATGGGACTTTTCTAAACAACGTTAGAAATTCATCTTCCATTGGCTTCATGCAGCTGGATGAGAGTGACTTCTTATAAAAACATATTCAAATAGCTGAAAAATTTGTTCTTTGCAACTTATTTGTTAGATAATATCTGTTGCAAGAGGTAATCAAAGGAATGTTACCCAGGAAATTCTAAATATATTCTATCGAATCTTAACTACTAAATCATTATTGTAATATCTCATAAAATTTAAGAAATCTAACCAATTTTAGGTTTAAAGTTGCTGAGTTAATAAAAATTTTTTTTTCATTATTATGGTCTCGATATTTAGTTTCTATATTTAGTTTTAACTCTTAGCACTTTATTGGTATTATTGAGCAAAATAAATGTAAACAATTTGAATTTTTGATTCTGACATGTTTTAAGGTAACACAATAGACATTTAATTAATATACTAACCAAGTAATACGTTTACCTTGCAAAAAATCAGTTTGATGTAGTATTCTGCTATTGATTAATTTAGGTAAAAAGTAAGTAATCGGTAAATAGGTAAATAATAAGATGGGATTTTATTTAGGTAAGGGCAGAGATGCCCAGGATTGAAAACTTTAAATTTTGAGTGATTGACAGAGTAAAAATTCGACCTTGGAAAGAGGGATTTTTATGACTTTCTGGATCATAAATTTTAATACTAACCAATCTTTGTAACGTGTGATTGATCAATTTCCCAAGCTACTAAATATACATCATCACATTTTCTAAGTAATATTATTACTTTCTTTGTGAGAAAAGTTTAAACCGATTGCGTTTTAGGTATAAGTTCAATTTATAGATTAGATTTAATAAGAGTTCAAATATTTTATTTTATTAAGAAATGATAAAATTAATTTAATTTCGCAGTATATAGACAAAACACAGTGCACAGAGAAAAAAATATGGTCGAAACTACCAAAATATGGTAAATTTGACCGCGTTACTAGCTCTTTAGAAACACCAAAAAGCTCCGTAAATTTTAAAAAAGCCCTTTAAAAATGATTATATCAAAATTACAAATAAAATATGGCTTTATAATGTTTGATGAAATTTGGCAAATGTGGTAAAATTTGGTAATTTTATCATATCTCAGAGTATGGCAGAACAGCCATTTGCACGGCTAAATTTACTTTTCAGTTTTGTATTTTTTACTGAATGTGTGGTAATATGAATCATTTTAAAAACTAGAATTCCAGCTAAACCTTTAACATATATATGGAAAAAAATTAAATAAATGGTTTAAATACTCTATATTTTGGTTACATAAACATACTTTTCAAATAAATGTACTTTTCTCCACATGAATGCTAAGTATCAAATCACTTTTTTGAAGCAACTAAGCATTCAGCATTTGATTTAAATTATTAGTCAATAAAATAAAAATTAAATAAAAAATAAAAAAAGAGTTATTTAAAAAAATAGAACAAAAGATTATTTGCAAATAGCAAATAATAGTAATAATAGTAAGTAAATAATAATAATGGTAGAAAAAAATGTAACTAAAATGTTCAAAAATGTTTTAACATCATAAGTCTATACGCTAATTATAGCCTTTATGTTAATATTTATGACCTTCTTCATTGAAGAAATAAATTCTATTAATAACGTAAATTCTATTAATGGATAAAGTTCAAAACTTCATCATTTTAATTCAACTGAAGCAACTAGAAATTAAGTCATGAAGCACTTAGTAATTCTGAAAATTAAAATTTTCAGTAAAATAATTACCATCAGAGCGAAAAAATTAACAAATACATGGCTTAAGTACCGTATATTTTGGTTTTATTAAGCAGAATTACAGCTTTATTTTTACCGAAAATATCATTACAATACAGTACGGTAATTTTACCAGAATTAATTTCTCCGTGTGAGTTCCAAGCGACTAATCATAAATTTTTTTTAAATTTGTGATTTTATAACTTTAAAACTAACTTACTCATCATAAATCGTTTTGACGGAATTGACTGAGTCACTATCGTTGAAATTAAAAAAGGAGAAAAACTTACCTTATTTAGAAAATATTTCAAGTTTCCAATACTATCGATCTTTCAGTGTGATTAAATACATTTCAGGTGTATTTTTCGCTACGGCAGAATCAAAGAAAAAAAAATCTCTACTTACTTTGATTGTTCTGTAGTTTCTTTCCGAGATTACTGAAATCAATTTACCATGTGGGTCCCACATAAGCTGTCTCGTTATGGTTACAAAATAACAATAATACTTGTTTTATTAATCTCAAATAGAGATCGTAGTGATTATTTCAGTAATAGATCGCAGTTATAAAAGTATACTCGATCCAAAACAATAACTTAGAAATTTAAGAAAATGTATGATTTTATTTGTTTCTATTAGTACTTTATTTGCTTCTATTGCCATTAAACAATAGTAATATGTAAAGCGTTTTTCTTTAAAGATGTTTTTATTTTTTAGCATAAAAATATTTTGATATGTAGTTTAAACAACGTTAAAACTTCATTGATGATATAAAGTTTATTTGTAAATACAACAGCAGACTGTTTCAAATCGATATGTACTAACACTCAATTTGTCTTTTCAAATTCAATTTGTTTTTTATAATTTAATCACAAGCTTTGCAATGATTTAGCGACCTTTTTCAATATTTGTATCTTTGAAAGTATATTTGTTCAATATTTATAAGTTAGTATTTAAGCTCATGTGATGGAAAATAAAAGAAAAACATACTTGAGTTAAATAGTTGGTATAACATCCAAAAGAGGGCAATTACAGCCGTTACCATACAGGGCACGATTTTCAATTTCTTTTCTGGTGGCTTGTAATCTCATCTTTCATTTGACTAGGAGAGGACATTTAAGTTTATTCACTGACTTTAGACTCACTTAAGTTTATTCACTGACTTTCACGGACTTAAGTTTATTCACTGACTCTAGACTGACTTTCACTGACTTAAGTTTATTCACAGATTATTTTACTTCAAATTAGGCAGTTGCAGGAGTTTTAGATACGTTTCAAGTACGGGCCAAATCAGACCAGTTCATTTGGTCACAACCCATTAAGCGTCACCCATTTTGAGAACTTTTACTAAGATTTTATTTTTCTAGGGGTATTTAATAATGTTTTTGTATTTTGGTGGCAGATTCAAGATATTTCACAATAAAGAGGGCACTTAAGGTGCTCTCTAATGGCTTCACCTATACTTTCTGCTTCTTATGAAGTGTAAATTTCATAAACGAAGTTCATTATGAAGTGTAATTTTACTTTCGTGGCATAAATTTTAAATTCTTGAAAATTTAGTTGAAACGAAAAATTCCATGAATGTATAATCGGAAATGAGGTGTTTAGATATGGACACAAATCGGAAGTGAGGTGTTTAGACTTGGACACAAATCGGAAGTGAGGTGTTTAGACATGGACACAAATCGGAAGTGAGGTGTTTAGACATGGACACAAAATTTGAGAAAGGTAAACATTGTACATTTATGCAACGAGAGCAAAATGATTATATAAACATTTGCTACTCAGTTTATAGTTGTGATGGAAGATTCTAATTGCTTACTGTTGTTCTGAATCATTTGCAGTATTATTTCAGCATGTCTTGTAGTAATCTATTTAAATGTGGTTATGAATGTCAGTTTTTTTAAGGATGACGTGTGATACCAGTTTAATAGATCACCATATTTATAACGATTACTTTTTAACTAGGAATAAGGAGGCAACTTTTGAATTAATTAAAGTCTTACTGATTGACTCAGTTGAGGACCTCGTTGAGAAAGCATGAGTAAAATGACTAACATTTTAAAGCTGCTAATGAATTGATATTATCAAGTATGTATTACTGTTTGTGGTCACTTTTTTGAGACTTTATTGTAGACACTGCTTCAAAAAACTACATTTAAAAAATATACTTTGCGATAATATAATGTATTTTCCTATAGTGTCTCATTTTCTTGCGTACTTGCCTAACGCTGTAGTTGGGTACTTTTTTCCATACATTCCTGTATAAGAAGTAAATATTTTAATAAAATATATCACCCTTTAAGTGCTTTCCTATATCGGTTTAATAGAGGGAACACTTAGTTTCTTTTTTTTTCTTTAACTTTTGCAGAATAGAGAGGAATTCGTGCTCATTAGATTTGTAGTTATGTATCGCATAAATTTTTTCTTCAGTTGTTTCTTTTCTTTATTTATTATTTTTTACTAATGAAAAGTAGAAAATAGTCGTCCTTGTGTTTTTAAAAATTAGTTAGCATAAAGTTTGAATTTATGAATTGAAAGATTGAATATTTAAACTCAAACAAAATTAATGTATTACTCATCTTTAGATTCTAAAGCATCCATTAGTTTATATCTATCAGTAATATTTATAAACAACTGGAACTGAAGATATAATTCCCAGCCAAGACTCATTGCTCAAATTTTTTTAAAGGAAGCGGATATTTTGCCTTTCTCAAACTAATCCAAATAATTCCCGTATTTTATTTATATTTTATTCTTTACTTGCATTTGGCTAGAATCCAAAATTCTTTTACATTTTGTGTTGCTTGAACGAGCAGACGTGGTCTGAATATACGAAAGGTATGCAGCTGACGAAAAAGACGTAAGTAGCGACGAATTAAAATTGTAGAAAAAATTTAAATTGTAGAAAAAATGCTCAATACTGCTTGACAATTCCAATCTTTCATCATTTCCTCCTTATTTTATACTTCCGCTTAATTTGAGAATTTAAATAAACCTTGAATATAAATAAGGAAAAAAAGGAAACGAAATAAAAGGTTAAAAGCAAATCATTTTTCTTATAAAAAATAAGTAAATAACTCACACAGTACATCATTTTTTCTAAAAAAAAATCTTTTTATTTAATCGTTGTTGAGGGCACTTTAACAAAATAAGATTTCAAACAAAGTAGTTGCAAAAGTAAGAAATATTTTTTTAAAGATTATTGATGCTTATTGTGAGAATTATGTATCAATTTATCTTCTACAGCTAAATGTTAGTCTTAAAAGTATAAAAAATATTAAGTAAGATAATATTCTACATTACCGATACGCTAAAAGATTTGATATAAAAACTAATAATTTCAAATACTGCGATTTTATTTTTTGATAAATATTGGTTTATTTATTTATTTTCTTAGAGTGATAGCTTCTTGAAAGATAAAAAGTAAGATTTAAAAAAATATTTAATTACTTTTGCTCAACTGAACACTCATCTTAAAATGTTACATAGTGAGCACAGTAAATTTTCTCAAGAACTGTTTAAGACATATTATTAAATTAATGAGCAATCTAGAGTTAAAAAAATTGAAATTTTTGGTTGAAAATTTTTTACACCATTTATATCAATGCAATTTTAAATAACAAAATAAAATTCATAATTTAAATGAAATCTTGAACTTTCTTGGGAAATAAGAATTTAAAAATACTACTTCTTTAACATGGAAAAATACGTGAAAAGTAAAATTAATATTAATTTCACATTAAGAGGAGTTTTATCCTGCCTAAACTATTGGGACCATATATTCCAGATCCATATCCGTCTACAAAAAATAGGTATATTTATTCAAAGAAGGTAGGGCTTTGTGTCTGATTTTGAAACTTTTTGCGCACTGCATATTTACAAATCTCAAATGTCACGTTTTCCATATTATTTAATAACGAAGTTAAATTGCGCAGATATATTTTAACTCTTCTTAAACAAACATGTCTTTTGTCTGAAAACTAAAATAATGAAATAAGTTCAAATATATTAATCTAGGTAGATACTCGGGTACTCAATTTATTGGTTTAAAGGTAAGTAAAGGTTTGTAACGCTGTTGTTTTTTGTAACAGCGTTACGAAAAAAAAAACAAATTTATATGTAAATTTATTTGTTGTCACAAATGATTTAAATGTCATATTTTTTGTTCTGTTATTTAGTTAAATCAAGAAGCACGAGTAATATTTTTCTCTTCCTTGTAAATAATGCTTCAGACCACCACATATATTTTAGTATTTTATTACTATCTTAAAAAAAATTTTAATGTCTAAAAAATAAACCATAAACATGGCAAATGATATAAGTTTTGCCTTTAGCATGGTTGGCAACTATCCAAGCTATAAAAATGAATAGCCTGTTTAAAAATCATTGTTACCTTAATATCAACTGTCATTATGTCACATTGCTTTTCGTGAGGACGATAAAAAACGATTGCTTTTTAGATAGTAAGTGTATGAGAAATTTACTCATCATTTTTGGCAGGGAAAAAGTCTAAAGAGGTAAAAAACTGTTGAATTTAAATATTTATATATTTTTAATGTTATTGAATTTATAAGCATAAAAGCTACTTCAACTAAAAAGCAATGCTTTGTGTTCTCATTCTAATTTTAATTTTTTTCTAAAGAAAAACGAATGTATTTAAATAAACGTCATAGGTGAATAAGCAATTGCAAATTATAAAATTTTGAAGTACATTACGTTTAAGTGTAATGCTCTTACTTTTATACAGCCAGAAATTTCCCGGAAAAAATTGGCTAAATAAGAATTTTTTTTCATTCTTTTACCATATTCTAACAAAACAGTAAAATAACCATCAATAAGATGGCATTGAAATTGTTAATTGCGAGAAAAATTTTTCATTAACTGGTTTCATCTCATACGATTTAACAACCAGAATTTTATCGCACCAACAAGGCCCATCTAATGAAGTGACGCACCACCCAATAGTTCCTTTCAGCTTCATACATATATTGCAGCAGAGAGGGCTAATCTGTCAATCTCATGACTGGAAGAACAGAGGTTTGAGTGCCTGCTTTGACACCATATTTCCTCCATTTATTCAACACATGAGGTGTTTCCGGTGCCTTGCATTCTTGGTCACTCTAGACTAATTAGAATGCAAAACTATCATTTACGCATAGATGGCAGCACCACGGTGCTGGCTAACACAGAATGTTCAGTATTTATCATCTCCCGCAATAGATGGCACCATTAAATAAACTAATTAAGCCGGCAGTTCACTTGACAAAACAATGCTCAACCGAAAAATAACTCCAATGTCCATTACCGAACACTAGGCCTAGCTCCAATGTTCAGTTGAATTTCTTTTTTACGGTTTTGAAACCATGCTATTTGTAAATGGTTTAAAAAAACGTAGAGTTTTGTGTTAATGATTTTTGACCAAGCAAGTCTTAAACAGTTTTAAAACAGTAATGGCAAAAAAATTTTCTTTACTTTAAACTTTGCGGTTAAATGGACGGACTGCTGCCGATTATTTTGCAGTCAATTTAAAATGAAAATTTTAACAGTGTATGTTATATTACTACCAAGTTAATTTGGTAAAACATTTTTTTCCAACGATGACATCAAAATGTTATTATTATTCATGAATATACTTATCGAATATAACATTTACTGTATCTAAGTGATTGCAAAGGATTAGAACATACTTCATTGAACATAAAAATTACATTTATGTTGCATTTTAAAACCTGTCCTAAGCAAAATTATATATTATTAAGGTACAATTGCGAATCGATTTTTTTAAAAAAATGATCTCGGTCAATATGAATGAACTGTTATTATTTTGTAATAACTGAAACATCCCTAACTAAATAAAATTTACTCTAACAGTTTTACAAATTCATGCTCAAAAAATGAAATGAAATTTTAAAAAATTGCACTTCAAAGATGATTTTTATCTTATCAAGTCATTAACTCAACGCTTCGTATGTTATTAGTTAATTACATGCTTTGTATTTAATGATTTTATTAAACGCTGTGATGCTATCGATTGATTAGGGCCAAAACTAAAAATAATAATAATCCTAATGCTGCCTTTAAATTTTCAGAAATTGTGTAAGCCCCAAGATAGAACACCCTCACTTACTTTCAAGTTAACGACAAACACGATGCGTATAAATAATAATCAATGAATCTAAATCTCTGTTATTTTTTGGCTTTCTTGATGTAATTAAGACTGTGCTCTTTTGCCACATCATATCACAATTTGTTTTATCAAATTATGTTGTATTTTTAGTAAGATTGATTTTTTAGGAGTTATTCATGCATGTTATGTGCATATCTCGCTAATAATCTCCATGTTGATTACGAAAATGATGAAAAACGTTCGTATAAAAAAAGCCATATTTCTTATATGAAAAGTGTTTAAGATTTATTTTTTTACTTTTAAGCAACTGCATTGTTTGAGTTAGTTAAAATATGCAAAGAATCAGAATTGTTCATTTATTTTATTGATTTAGGCTATAATACGTACCCAGCTGCAACGAGCTAAGTGGCTTTATTATGGTGCGATAAAGTTCTTGTAGCTTAACCGTATTAGATGAAAGCAGTAAATAAACGATATTTCTCACACTTAAAATTTTGAATACCATCTTATTTATGGTTAGTAGACTGTTTCGTTTAAATATGGTAAAATAAAAATTAAATAAATATTTATTTAATCATTTCCACCGAGAAATTTGTAATAGTGTACGAATAAAACGCTTTCTTTATTTGAAATCTAAGTTTTTAATATTGGTACTGCAATGCAGACACATATATCTACTTGGATTCTTTAGTCCAACCGTTTAGACTATACCGTTTAGATTCTCATACTGTAAGAATTGTTATATCTTAGTCGTTTTACAAGTTAAGTCACGGTTTAGGAATTAAAACCTCTTTAAAATGTTAGTCACGAGAAATACTCCCGAATACTTGTGACCTTCGAACGTCTAAATGTAATTTCCTCGCTTTTCTTGTTTTGTAAGCAAAGCATTTTTATTAGTAATTCCCAAAAGAATTGCAATTGAGCATATTCAACAAACTCAGCTAAACCAATAGTTTAAACTTGTATACTTTACGTTTATTAAATTTGAGAACATCCTGAAACTAATATTTTTATTACAATATATTGAAATCATTTCTTTTATATATCTACATTTAAATGGAAAAAAACACGTTATAGTTAACAATTGTATGCATTTTATTTATAAGAAAAACACATGACTCTAAAAAAGTTTGAAAAAAAATACAACTTTGAAGTAGACATTTTTATAGCTTTTAGAACATAATTTATGTAAATAAAACTAAAACAAAAAACTATAATGTACTTTGATTTATTGTATTCCATCTATAATAAATTCACAAAACTAATATTTTACTGTACTAAAAAAATAGTACCTAAATTGAAAATTTCGACCGTCAATTTGCCCATATTTTCAATTGAGTTGACCATAAATAAATATAAATGATAATAAAACAAAACTACGGAGTACTTAACTAAACTACACTTAAATTTATTTCCTTTTTGTAAGAGAAGCACAAACTTTATTTTACAGGAAAAAATTTAAGCTAAAAAATATCAGCCATAAATATACTTTTAACTTATAATCCACATGCTTTAGAAAAAGGCACTATTACGTATTTGTTCTTCCTAAGAAATGTTTTTTCACCATACAGAAAATGCTACACTTTATTTTGTTTTATCGTACATTGCATGAGGAAATATCATTAATTCCAATGCAATTCAAGTAGTTTTCTAGAAGATTTATGAGAATAGTTTTTTCAAATTTTTAATCCTTATACATCATGTGAATAAGTTATAAGTTACATTCGAAAATAGTTGAGGAAGAAAAAATTTAAAGTAAGAATGACTTATTGCAAAGTGCAAAAAGATTAAAAGACTTAAAGAATTTGAAACAGATGATACTTAGAACATTATGTTACATTGTTGTTCATTTCGATTAAAAAAAGAAAAAACATTATTTCCATCGAAATTATATGTTACAGAATAAGTTGAACAGTTGATTTTATCAAATCAAATGATTTACTTAAAAATCCAATATTGTTCAAATGTTTTCCGTTCAAAAAAATTATGGGGATGAAATACCAAAATGATCAAGAAAATAATTACTGTCTTAAAATAAAGTGTAAGTTTCACCATCAGTCGACATGAATAGTGTGTTCAAACGGATAACTTTTTAGAAGCTCCCTCTACTGACTACAAATTAAACTGAATGGACCACTAAATAGCGCAGAGCCATAGCGGATAAACAACAATAAATATTCGAGATTAAAATAAAAAAAATTACGATGAAAATTACTCAAATTAACAACTTTTTATGGTTCTATAATTTATATATATATATATATATATATATATATATTATTTTTTTTTTAAATATTATGTGATGTATTTTATTAAATACTTCATTTTAAGACGCATTACTAAGTATACAATACACAATACAATAGTATACAATAGCTTATGTAAAGAATAATTTTGTGTTGGTGAAGAGGTGTTCTCCAAGCATCACCCTTACTATATATTAATAGCATCCTTGTACAAAAAGAATCCGAAATAACCAGTAGCGGGAAGGTCACAAATATATATTTGATAGAAAGATCCAAAATTTAAAAAAAAAAAGTTGTCAAGCGGTTTTTGAGCACAATTAACTTTAGTGACAATTATTGCCCATTCCTTAATTTTTCTAACCACTATAAATTAGTTGAACCGCCTGTCAATTTCACATTATAAATAAAATGTTTTTGATGATCTTATTTCGCCTTTAATAGTAATTGATCTTAACAATCATTCCTAGATTTTGATTACGATTTTCTTTTTCCTCACTTATAAGTACAAACTAATAATTCCTCACTAACTGTGATGGTAGTTAATTTTGACAATACTATAAAAATATGTTAATCATAATTGCAGAACACTTGTATAATACGGATAGCTATATTCTACGAAACCGTACATTTAACTAAATTGTTGGATAATTGAATTCTAACCATGTCTGTAGATATTTGTCTCTGCATCCTCTCTCTAGGACACCGCATCATGATTTATTGCTGAAAATCTGCCTGTAAGTATTGTCATTTTAGCAAGCATTTAAGTTTTATAGACAAGTTTCAAATCATATTTATTTTCACCGCTAAGTCACTTGATTAAGAATAATTGATTATAATGCTATTATTTCATGACCATCTATGTTTGTAACATTTAGTATTGAGACTTGCTTGCAGCTATCGATGTAAATTCCCCGATTATATATTGCATTTAGCTCGAGACAACCGATGTTTATATCAGACTATATTACCACTGACTTGAGACTATNCCTCCCTCGTTCAAACTCCGTAAGTTGCTTGAATTTCTTATTCTTCCGTCGTGGAGGCATACTCAGGTCTCACTAAACGTTTGCCACTAACAAATAATCATAGACTATTTTCAACGTCCCGCTACAGCACTTTATTTATACGCTTTCAGCATCAATTCAGAGGGCGCTGCGCGCGCCACGCACGCGCGATGGCTCTGAAACTTTATTAATTTGCATAATATCCTATAATTGACATTTGCTGCGAATTTCATTTGATTCTGATGATTCCTTCATGGTGTTGCATTTTCTACAAACAGCAGTTTATATATATATATGCATCTTTTGTCTTATCTTCACATATCTTTCGTCTTTACACTGGAAAATGTCTACATTCAACAGTGAGTGGTGAAAATTAAACTCAGAGTCCCTTTCAATTTAACAAACAATTATCAAGAAACTTCATCCCAGTATTTAAGATAAATGTAAAGTTGATGTAAATGTTACTCTCAGTTAAAGTAATAAACAAAATGATACATTTACCAAATCGTAAAATTACTTAATTTAATTCTCTAACGGAAAGTCGTTAACATCCATGACAGCAAAGATAAATGTTCAGTAATCTGATCAAGAAGCATCATTAACAGTCTTGGTGATTAACTTGAAAAGTGGCATGTTAATATTAAAATCTCCGGATTAAAGTAAAACTTTATATCAGCTAGAAATACAACATAGTTGATTAAATTTATCGAGAGAAATTTATAGTGGATGAAAACTTTGTTTTCTTCATTTTAAGCTTTAGAAATAAATATCATAAAATATAATAATTAAAATTTCAAAGAACTAAAACCAACGGAATATCCAAGTTACGTTATTCTGAGTGACTATGTTATTCTATGCTTATTTTAAGTGTATTTTAGAATAAAAATTTCAATTGGACATGATGAATTGACATGATATTGTCACCATTGAATTAAACAAAAATAATTAGCATTAAATATGAAAAAACAAGCAAGCAGGACTTGCTTATAGTAATTGGCATTTTTTGCACCAATAAAAAGTAATTGCTGAAAGCAGCATGGGAGAATAGAGTCTCTTTTTACCAGTATAAAGCATAAATAATGTATTATTAAATAATTTTAATATCATTGATTAGATTTCAAATTAATAATGAAAACTAATAATTTCATAATGAAAACTAATAAAACTAATTAATAATTTCAGATATTATTATACAATTTAGTAATATGCTTGATTTCATTCTTATTTCATTCACAACTTTTTTTATCATATTTACTTCATTATCATTCATGTTTTACTTCACATATATCAAGTGTTTTAATTTATTTCTTCGTGTATGGTCAGTTCTTACTTCAAAATTAGCTTTAAGGGAAGTTCTATAATTTTAGTGTCCTGAATCAAAACTATAAGTTTAATCTCTAAATACTTTTGAGAAAGAAATTTTTTTAAATTTAGAAATATTTCTAATAGTATTTTAAAGCATACAAATTGTTTTAAAAATTTCTTTCTTTCTTTAAATAAAGGTCTAATTTCTTCTTTTCTTTTAAACTCTTCTTTTTTTTTTACTTTTTCGCCTTTATATTATTATTTTTCTTTTCCTTTTATTATTAAATTATTAATACTTTTTAAAAAATCTCTGCGCAGCATGTTTAAACATAAAAAAAAATTCATTTAAAACATGCAGAAATTTATAAATATAGAGATGATAAGCAGAAAAATAATACATTTCGAATAAATTGTGTTTATTTCTGGTGGATATAGTGCTTCTGGAAAATAAGCCTAACCTAACTGTTAAACACTCGCAATCGTCATAAAAATGTTAGGTTAGTTGTTCAAAAGAGTTATTTTATCTGATGAAAGAGCCTTCAAAGTACAGTTTTAATTAGTTTTAACTATTTGATTAACAGCCGGCAGCAGGAAAAATCAGAGTATAAATCTTTGCTACATAAAATAAGCACTTTATTTAAATCTATTTCAAACTAAATTAGATGTTTAGCTGTTAGGCTATCAGCATTTTTAAAGAAAGTTTTGTGTATTTAAAGTAATGTTATTTCGAAAAATTCACATGACATTTTTTAATACTAAATTGTGCCAGGAATTTAATACAAAGCTTCCATTCATTTAATAGAATCAGCTGTGTTTAAAAATAGTTACAAGTAGTAAAGAAAACCCATTGAATCGTAGGAAATGAGACGGCGCCGTCTGTCCTACGACAAATAGAGTATTCTTAGGAAAATCACCATCTATAATTGCCTCCAATTTTTTCGTAAAATAGTTACAACATGGTGCTTGCTATTCGGTGCAGAAGAATGTTTCTTCTGCACCGAATATCAAGTAAACAAATGTTCTAAACCCCGAAGATAAGTTTCATTAACTATAAAGGAAATTGTAACTTTTACTTAAGGAAATTAAGTTTCATCAGCTTGCTTTATTCACTTCAAACTAAAGAAAGTTTAATAACTTATTTTATTAAAAATGGCTTAAAATATTTATTCTTAACATACTTTTTTTAGTATATATCAATTTGAATTAAATTGATGACAAGAACTTAGTTAAAAATTCTGTGAAAATTATAATTAAATTAGAGTAATTAATTTTCATTTAAAAGTCTTACATTTGTATACAGAAGTCATTAAAACTAAAATAAATTACACAAATTAATGCTATTTAGGGAAAAAAAACACCTTTTTTTGAATATCGCAATTAGTTTTATAATGTATTTGGAGTACAATCAAATCCTCAAATCTTAAAACAGATTTAATTTTTTTTTCATTAAAAAATTCGTGGCAATTTTATAAGATAATTTAGATAATATGAACTAATATACTAAGTACAAATATTCAAATGATGACAATTAATTATATTTTTAATTTTAATAATTATTGTTCTTTGATATGATTATTTATATTAAATAAAGTAATAACGTGATTTGTATTAACTTAGGATATTTATTAGTTTTGAAATTGCTGTAAAATGTATAATGACTTGCTAATAATGAATTGTTAATCATTCATTTCAAGTTTTTTTATTTAACGACGTGTCTTTTTTAACTCAATTTTTACATTTATGTGGCTGTTAATAGTCACAAGGGGTAAAACGAATTCATCTCTCAGAAACAAGCAACCGAGGAGAATAGGTGTTATACCAAAACTGAAAACTACTGTATTTATCGGTTCTTTTGTATTAGAAAAAGAAAAGTAAAGCACTTTGCAACAGTCAATTACTAGCAAAGAGGGTCATTAAAGTTAAATCTTTACATTTTTGTGACCAATGGCATGGTGATGGCAATATGTGAAGCAGTGAACATCGGCCATCTTTACTTCCTAGATGGTGATCTGAATTTGGGTACGCTTCAAATCGCCGCCTTCGGATTGAACCCCAGTTTCACATGAAGGCTAAGTGTCAAGGCTATGTCCCATCGTGGCTAGAATAGCCGAGCATTAACCTGCTTAATCTGGTGCTTAATACTACAAAAATTATGTAACTTAATCCTTGGTGAGTTTCAAAAATATATTTCAGCTTTTTTTCCAGAGTTTAAGAAAAAAACAAAATCTAACCGTATTAAAACTTGAAATATGAGTACCTGGCTGGTAAAAAAAGATTGGACACTGTCCGATATCTCGAGTAGAATACATCGGATTGTAAAGGGAAACTAGACGCATTTTCTGTTTTCAAAAGGTATCCACTGATAATATTTTAGATCTTACACCCGCAACCCCTGAAGGTTGGGGACAACTTTGAAATATTAAATATGAACCAGTATTTTTTTATTGCAGATTAGGATTCTCTAGAAAATAGGTTTATGCATTTTGCATTTTAGATGGTGCTGTAACCGAGAAAATCAAAATAGGGTAGAAACTGTTTAAGATTATGATAGCTCGAGATGCATCAGATTGAAAAAAATAAAATAAAATAAAACTGAAAATGTTTTTTTTTAATTTTTAGTTTTATTTATTTTATTTGCTGTTGGTATTTTTGATAAAATTTTTTTAACGTGTTTATTTTTTTCTTATTGATATGATTATTCTCACCATTATTAAATGATGGTATCTCGAGAAACATCAGATTGAAAAAATAATAAAATAAATAAAACTAAAAATGTTTTGGTATTTTTTTATTGGTAAAATTAATGAAAATATTAATCACATTCTTTTAACGAGCTTATTTTTAACTTATTGATCTGTTAGTCTCTCCATTTTAAACAGCTTGTACTCCATTTAATTTTTATCGGTTACAGCACCATCTGTAAAAAAAATGCATAAACCTAGAACTCATATAGGGTTAATTTTTTTCTGGATAATTCGAATCTGCAATAATAAATGGGGTTTTATGTACTTGAAGTTTCAAAGTTAGCCCCCATTCCCCCCAAATAGGGCAGAGATGAAAGATAGAGTTTGGTATTACAAGATAGCTTTGAAGAATCAATGAATGATACAATCGAAACATCAATATTAATAAATATATGGTTTCATTTAATAACCTATTAAGATTACAGCAAATTCATACCGTATTATAAAGCAAGGTCTCTGTGATTTAACTGTAATTCAGCGATTTTGCGGCAAATATAATGATAAAAATATTATATGATATGACGATATCTCAGGATTTTTATTTCATAAAGCTTTACAAAATAAGTACCGGTATCCTCAGTACGATAATTTTTAAATTTTCCTTTCTCTAGAAATATTTTAATGATTCCATTCACAATTTTGATTTCATCATTGCATATATGTCTGAGATTTTGTATACATCCTAATTCAAAAATGTTTTGATCATCATTTAGGAAATTCATCAAGAAATTGTTAATATTTGCAAAAATGAGCCTTATCATCATAATTATAATCGTCGTTGAACAGCCAAATAAATTTTTAGTTTACGACTACAAATGTTCACCTCCGTAGCCTTGTAATATTGAACCCAATCCAGAAGACAAGGGAAATCCTTGATTAAGTATTTGGAGATATTTGCCATGGTGGGGGAATTTTTGATGGACTCGTATTTGCGTTACTTGGAGAGGAGTAGTGCTAGTTTTATCATTGTGTGGTTTCTAACCAATTCTGTAGATGAGGCGGATATATATATAATAATTTTAGTGNAACACAAAATTTTTAGTATTCTAAATAAAAACAGAATAGGAAAATAAAAATTCTTGTGAAATTGTGTTACAGTTTAAGACTTTATCTACAGTTCGATTTTAAAAGTTTTTTACTTCCAAGTCTTTGAATTTTACGATGACTAAAGTTCTTATTTCAATCTTTTCGTTCTATTCCATTGGGTCACTAGAGAGAAAAATAAAAGAACACTTTCATTTTGAAAGTAAACGATATCTTAAAGAGTTCGAATTTGCATTCCCATCACGGAGAAAACGATATAAAAAAAAATGAAAAGGCAATAAAATCAATAAGCAAACAATCATTGCAAAAACTAACAAGAGCGATAACATCGCTCGACAAGGTGTTATTTTACACGTAGTAATTGGCAACACGGTAAAAACTAGCCGGCGGCAGACGACTTTGAATACCTTATGTCAGTAATTCAAACGATATCACATTGCAGAATTGATAACAGGTGTTTTTTAAAACATTTCATTTGATCAAACATTTTGTCGTCTGGCATGCTGTCATGCATGGCAACATCTCAACAAGAACATATTAAATATACACTTTTATTTTTGCTTCTTTTTATTTTATGATCATTGAATTTCATTATTTATTTTGTCCCCGAATGTTTTGTGCAATTTTTCTGTTTAAAGAAGAACTGAAAATTTTTAATTGATTATATTAAAATGATATTAAAATTTTAATACCCTAAGAACTACAAATAATTCTCGATATATCTCCCTGTCAGCAAAGCCTATTTATTTTAGCATTGGGCAATATTAAAGCATCCAAACGAAATTTATCAGTATCGCGATAATATCGTACTCGATATAACTGTATTGGTAATAGCATATTCCATAATTCTCGTCTTCGTTTATTACAGAATATTACATCAGAAAATGCCGCGAGTTGTATCAAAGTCGATAATTATCGTGTATTCGATATTTATCGTAAATACTAAAATATTGATATAGTAAGGTTTAGAAAACAACAATGTTTTAAAACGTATCGATACAATGCATTATAAGCATTCATTTGTTTATTTTAAGTAAATAACTTGAATTCCAAAGACGAATAATAAAAAGTATGATTTTGTATATTTTAATTATTTTATAATGATTTCTCTTTTTATATTATCTATTCTTATATTTTGTGTTAAAAAACAAGAGTTATCCATAATTTACAGCGGGATAGATAAAAACGTGCCATTTTTAAAGGAATAAAATGCAGCATATGAAATCATAACCATTAATAATATATTCGGTATGGAGTGTATGCTTTATAACGCCTAGTGTATACCTAAACGTTCGAAGGATTATATATATATATATATATAAAGAAAAGATAAGAAAATTTTACGGTTAATTGGATGGGCAGTTATTTTACCATAATTTTAGACAGAAAATTCCAACAGTGTTCTTATTGCCATACATATAGGAAAAAAATTATATTGGACAGAAGAGTAAATTTAAGCGAATAACTGCTTTTCATATTGTGTTCCAAGGTATCATGAAGAATTTTACAACTTTTGTAAAATTTTATCCCATGTTAAAAAACCATACTTTATTGAGAATTTTACGAAACGTTATAACCAAAGCGATGATGCAAAAATTTCCCAGATTTTTGGTGTTCCCCTAGAGGCTGGAAACACGGTAAATATATCATATTCTTATGGTTTTCATCATAATTTTTTTCTCAGTGTGCGTGGATATAAAAAAATCAGTTTACTCTTAGTTAAAATAGATATTCAAAAAAATACCTTAAGTGTGATAAAAAAATAAGATTGTCAATGATAATTTACATTTTCTAAGCATTTAAGATTATTACATATTTCTATCTCAATAATATAATGGACGTATATGTGAGATTGGTTCATGTGTTAGTATATTTAAGATAATTTTAGTATATGTGAGATAAGACTTCATAGCAACGACATAAGTTGAAGAAATTGTATGCCAATAAATGAAGGGGGATGATGAAAAGGGACATTTTCAAATTTTTATACCAACTAGTGATGGAAAATCAATTGTTTTTGAAAATTTTAAGATTTTTATTAATAAAATTTTTTTTAGATATGTAGCATATCTTTAAAAGAATCTACATTTTGAAATTTTCATGATGTTTATAACGGCAATTAAATAAAATTTTTCTAGAACATATAATTGATGCAAGCTATTAACTCTTTACCTTTAATTCATGTTAAACTACGGGTAATGTAAATTACCCACACCAACATAAAATATGCAAAAATTATATTATTTTTAATGTACATAATTGTTATTTACATGTGCTAAAATACTTCGTTAAAGCATTGAATTGCCATTGTTTATAAATTTTAATAAATTATTTGTGAGATGCATAGTTTCATGCAGCCCTCGTAAAGCAATTTTTCTTCTTCTTATAAACCACGTTAATTTTTATTTTTACCGTTCTTCCTTATGAAAAGAATGAGAATTAAAGATCTCCATTCTTTGATACATTAGAGGCGTGTATCATTTTTTATGTCTACTCTCATTAACTATTTAAAAATGCATTAAATATACTCATATATCTTCTATGTACTATTTAAAAAGTAAAAACTTAACAAAAATTATATATTTAATTTCGTTACATGAATTATATTACAATGCTGCAATAACGCCAGGTTTTTTAGTATTTGTCAAATACTAAAAAATCTATCATTATTATACCTATCATTATTTAAAACTATATTTAAAACTGTTTTCAAAATTATGCGCATATTATTTTACATTTGCTTATTATTTACTTATTATCTTTTCAAATTTAAAAAAGTGTATTTTTCAATTTCATTAAGTTTAAATAAAGTGAACTCAAATATATATGTACATATATTGTAATTTTATTCAAGCATTTTTCATATTTTTTACGGTGTATCATTTAAAATTTTAAAAAACAAAACAACATGGAAATAATCATGAAAAAAATATATTTATACTTTTTAGATCTCTTGAGATTCAATACGCGAAGAAAATAAAATCATTTCTTTTATCTAGTTCCAATAGAAAGAGAAAAAAATTTCACCATTAACAAGAAAATTAGTAGCATAGAGAAGACTCAAAATTTTCATAATAAATAAATTTTTTAATAAAGTTGAAGAACTTCCTGCTTTTTATTGATAGAGAGAGCTTAAAAAAATCCTCATGAATCGTAAAGAACTCAAAACATAACATTGAATTTTTTTGAATTTGAAGAATCATTCATGATCATTATTATTAGAATCACAGATGAGTGAAGTTAATATTAGTTCACATTCAATCTGCCCTCTGATAATAAAAACCTAAAAATCAAATTTTAATACCAATCAGTATTCTATCATACCTTTTCACAATCATTATATTACTTCCAAAAATCAACCAAACAGTTTACACAATAATCTATGTAATATCTCAAAAGTGCAACATTTAATCAATAATATTTATTAAAAAACACCTAATACCCACCAATTCACACTTCAGATTTAAAATATATTATTTTTTAAGAACAATGCATACAAAATTAGTTATTGCATTTATTTACTACTAAATTTATTTATTTAATTATTATGAAAGAAAATATATTTATAGATATGAAACTTTAAATATTATATCTAAATTTAAAAATTTACTTACCAATTGTATAGTTACTTCTTAGTTAGAGAGCAGACGCCACCACGTGGAAGAAAAGTTGCTTTTCTAAACTTCAAATTTGAAGAAAACTGCGCGAAATGTCCGAGGAAGAGCTTACAAGTTGGTCTTCCTTTTGCATCAAGCGCCATCCAACGTTCTGTGTCCCAAAACGTAATCAATGGACCCCTCTCAAAAGGATTGGATATGCGCACGCATATTTTGGCACACCCGCTGTGTGACGTCAGAGTGGTGTTCTTTTAATCGGGGGCATGAAATGGGTCATCTATGAGTCGGCAAGTCATCAAATCGATGTAAAACTTCCATCGTGGGCGTTAATATGAAAAATTGTTGAGTATTTTACATAGAATGACGTAATATTTTCACTATCTTTTTTGTGTAAAGGATATCATGAAATAAAACTCAATTCAGAAAAAAAAAATATGAGACCATTTTTCAGTAGTTTTAACTTGTATTCAGTAATAAAAAAGTAAAATTAGTTCCAAAAAAAATTTCTTTTTTTTTTTAAAAAGTAGCTCATCCAAAGACCAAGAAAATAGTTTTTGGAAACTTAAATCAATCAACGTAAGATTATCGATTTCTTTACCAGAAATAATAAACACTCCATTTTTTAATGTAATATTTTACAGGTCAAAATATATAATTTAAGAAAATACACATATAAGAAAAATGCAGTTACATCAGATTTAAGTCCAAGATAGGACCTTTAAAACAATTTTGAAATGGGTTCTGGCGGTTTTCTTGCAAAGCAAAATGGTTTCTCCTTTATTTTCATTTCATGATTTGGTTGTAAAACACTTTTTTTCTCGATAAAAACTCCAATGAAACTGAATATAAATTAGGAACTAAAATCGAAAATCATTACAATAAAAAAGGTGTCGAGTCAAATGTGTGATTTCATATAAATAATTAACTAATTGAATAAGCAATTCATAGAATTATTTCAATGTTAAAATATTTCTGAAAAAAATACTGTAAGATTTAAAAAAAATTCGTAAAAATTAAGAAAAGGAATAAGATGCAATCGCATTTTTTAAATTTCTCAGATGAAAAGTTCATAATATATGCTTTGATTGTGACATTAAAAATTAATATCAATTAATCGAAGGGAAATTTAATTTTATATTCATAAATATTTTAAGTTTTTAACGATGTAGAAAAATAAACAACGTCTTAAGAATATTTCTGATTCGTTTTTTCATTTAATCTTATAGCTTCTTGAATAAACTAGATTTTTTAATAAATTTTAAATTGTCTCAAAATAATTTTTGAATAATATATATTTTGATTTTTTGGGAGTTGAAATTAAAATAGGTAATATTAAAAAAAGGATTTTTTTTCTTGGAATTAGGACTGCATCTACTCCCGATACTGAGAGGCTAGAGGCCTTTTGTTCAATTTAAATTCTTGATTTAATTTTTGTGTTTGAGGTTTCGCTTTTGTTTTTGCATTTTGTATATTTCATCTCTTTCTGCATTTGTATTTGTCTTTTCCTTTGATCTCTGGCGTTAGGATAATGTCTGTATCGCCTGCTGCGATGGAAATAAAAATAAAAAAAAATTGGGGAGTTATGTAGCTTAATAAATATTTTCATGGTTTCAATAGCTTAGAATATATTTTATTCTCCTAGATAGATAACACTTTTAAACGAAAACAATCAGAATAGCTTTATTTGGATTTCCTTCAAAATTTAGATTAAAGGAAATGGTTCAAATTGGCAGATGTACTTTAATTTCGGGAAAGTAATATTTTGTAGATAAAGTTTGAAAACTTTAAAAAGAAATTAAAAGTTAAATATTTGTATGCCGTAAAAGTTGCTGCAAAAATAGATATAGATAAATAGTGTTAATTCTTACGCTTCTGCTATCACTAAAATTAAGTTAAAAATATATTAGGTTTCCATTTACGAGAATTTTCTTAAAGAATTATGAGATGCAATTATAAGATGATTAAAAATATCTATTAAAACTTTAGCTATTTGAGTTTAAAATTTTTAAAAGAACTAACGTTTTGAAAAAAATAGTATAATTAGGCTATATGTGAGAACTGAGCATTCACAAAATTGTTAGATTTACTTTGATTAAAAATTGATAGATTTACAAAAATGTCTCAGAATTCTCATAGTAGATATTATTTAATATTGAAATATAAATTTAATTATTCTCCAGGAAACGGATATTATTTTTTAATGTTTGAAATTGATTTTTTGATAACTGGCTTCTGAAAACTATACCTCTTTGCCACTTTTGGTAGTATCTGTAACTTTATGTAAGGGTGTAATTACCTGTCGAAATTTTATTGGGATTTCAAAACATTATTATAATAATAATATTTTATATATATATA